>NW_026027546.1:13478-31343 GCF_019186545.1 Solanum stenotomum | reverse complement strand
TTTCTATGTATCAATTTGTTTTTATTATGCATCATTACTTGTTGTGTAGTGTGATTTGGTGTTTTTATTTAGTATAATTTTCTTTTTCATTTTGCAGTCAATCAAATATGTTATAAAAAAGGTACCAACACATGCCATAAGGTTTGGTGTCCCTTTTAACACAAATTTTTTGGAGGAGTTCCACAAGTCTATAGGGGATGATGTAATTGAACTGTTTAGAGCTACAATTTTTGGACCCTATTTAGACATTCTTAAATGTAATTTTCAGGGTCAAATAAGTAAATGTTTGTTGTTGTTAGAATTGGAACAAGACAACTCAAAGGTGTTGCATATTAGGCATGCAAACCCCAAATTTGGTATAAAAGAATTTGCAATAATAATTGGTCTTAAATGTAAAGGTAATACCAAAACCTTTGAATACTCAGAATCAACTCCTTGTAGGCTATTCCAAAAATATTTTTCTGGTGCAGTTAAAAGTGTAAGCAAGAATCATCTAGTCCAACGATTTCTGATGGGCAACTGGGAGAATAATCAGGATGCACTTCTGATGGCTATCATGTACTTTCTCCATACATTCATTTTGGCTCAAACTGGTGATTCTTCAATATCTGTTAACGAATTCTTAATGGTTGAAGATGGTAGATATCAAGTATATCCTTGGGGACAAATTGCATTCACAAAGCTCATGGATTCACTCCGACAGGATTTCAATCTTAGCAAACAGTTGTATCGGTTATATGGAATGCCTTATGCACTTAACGTATGGACATATGAATTTGCATCCCAATTAAATCCTGAAATTGCTATCAAAGAATGGAATGTCATCCCTAGCATTTGCAATTGGAGGGTTGTGGCTTTAAAGCCAAAGTTTGAAATGCTTATGACTGGCATTTTTCAAGAGGTAACATTGAATCCCATTTTATATTACATTTCATACATAATTAAGTATATAGTTGTAAGGTTGCAAGTTTGTCTTTTTAAAATCATTTTTTTCTGTGTTCGGATACATAATTTTATCTCTTAATATTTAAAAAAAATTATTTTTCCAGATTGCATCTTCAAACATTGTGCCAACACCGGAGGAACTTGCAGCTTTTGATTTACCTGAAGATGAACATGATCCTCCTTCTTCACCCACCACAACATCTGTCAATCCCAAGATAGTTCAACCGAATGACATTGCTGATTTCAATGATTTCTCCACAAGACCTCCCGAACAGTTGTTAAGGAGAACATCTAAAGTGTCTGATACATCATCTGCACCACCACCAAAATGAAGAAAGAAAGTGGATACACCTAAAACAAAGGTGTCAGAACCCAGTCAGCCAGATCAGTCCAATGTGTCATTACATCAACCATTTTCTATCTCAAATGGTCCTCCGACACCGGATGCTAATGTACACGGTTCTGCAGATTCTCAAAAAGTCAACTATGTAATTCCAGATATTGAAGAACTGAAAGATCATTTGAAGAATTACGTAAGTAATTATTTCAATTTTATTATTTTTTCTTTATATTGACTCTAATTGTAGTTATTTTTTTTTATAATTTTTTGATAGGTTGACAAGTAATTTGAGGAACTTGTAATCTTGATAAAGGAAAATCACTCACAGTTGATACTATCTCGACACAAGGAAAACGACAATGTCGATCCTCAATCAAGCAATAAACAACCATCTTCACATATACGGACTGATCTTGCTGATGCAGTTGGTGTAGCTGATTTTGAGGTTGGTGTATCTGTTAATGAGGGTGGACATCAAGTTCATGTCAATGTAGAGGTTGTATCCGATACATTGTTTGTAATTGTCATTATACCTCATACATTAAGTATGGATTAAGAATCATAATCATATGTATCAGCACATATAGATCATATATATAGTTATGGTGATTCACCGAATCTTCTATCTCATTAATCAGTTATATATTTCAACTTTATATTCATCACTTATGATAAATAATGTTTCAGTAACAATTATGTTAACACCTTTTTTATTATTAAAAATTCAAATATAGATTGATCATACTATCAGTAACCAACAACAAATGAAGCGTGTTTCAGAGCTCCAGCCTACATATGAAAGTACTCATGCTGATATTGAAGCAAATGATCCTAAGAAGATATCGGTATGATCAAAACTTTAAACATTACAATTTTCTTTGATACATTATCCTCTTATATATATATATATATATATATCATACATAATTAGTATAATCGATAACTGATACATACAACATGCTTATATTCAGGATGATGAAGCACATCAAGCCCCACAAGTTTTAAATGAAGAAAACATGGATGAAGATGGTGCTGACACAGTTCAACACAATATTAGTCATTTTAACCCTTTTAGAATAACAGTTGATACATCGGTATATTTATCAATTATGCATCATGACACTAATATTCATTATATGCAATGACACTAAACAAAATAATAATATCTTATTATACAGGATTCTTCCACATCAACAACAATATCGCCCTCAACTCAAGCAGCAATAGATGCACTTATATCCGATCTAGGAAAAGTTCCTATTCCTGCTAAACCATTGTGTGTTTACAATCCACAGGATTTAACTGGCAGTCATGATTTGTTGTCTGATAGTCAATTACCCATTGATATTCCAACCACCGAGATTGTTGTTAGAAGTCATTCAAAGACTCATGCGCCTAGAAACATGATGCCTTCAAGAATTATTCAATCTCCATACGTGACTTCTTTTGGGTCAAGTGATAAGGGAAAACAGAAATTGGATGACGATGTTCGTCTGTATTTTCCATTTGAAGGATGTGGGATTACATATCAACCTTCGTCTAAACTAATTGATGAGTATATGCAGTGGTTAACCAAGGTGCCTCAAAAATCATGCCAATAAGTAAGTTTTATACATATGTTTTGTAAATATTTGGATTAACTTATTTTGATGTAACCAATTGATAATGCAAATATTATCACAGGAAACCATCGAAGGATAAATACAGATCAAAAGCCTTTTCTTTTGAATTTGAGACGATGGATTTTGTTGTTGCATTTCCGATTAACAAGAACTGGTTCTATGCTATGTCACAGCCAAACAAATGTTGGACTGATCAGGTAAAGTTCTTAATGAAACAATTTAAGCATGTATCAGATACATTGATATAGAACAACATGCTACAAAAAATCATCCCGGATACAATCAAATAAACTATCAAATTAGTATTTTGTTTAGATTATCATTTAATGTATCAATTCTATCATAGACCTTTTTTACAAGTTTCTAATTTCGTTTATCATGTTTTTTATAGCACATCGATGTTGTTTTTTACTATCTCCATAAAAAATCCAAACTCCGCAGCATGAATCAATACAGATTCACAACAGCCAACTGCTTGTTCATCTCACACATCAAAAATACCTATGAAAGGTATTACCTGGCTAATGATGATGATCTTTTTAGTACCCAAGAACACATTGATCGAGCTTCAGCTGTATCTATATATGAGAGGTCAATCACAAACATCATCAAAGGTTTTGAAATCCAGTTGCTTTACCATGGCATCTTGTAGACGATGTTTACATCCCAGTTAGTTGCGGTGGACAATTTCATTGGGTGCTGGCTGTTGCTGAACTGAAAAACAGAGATAAGGGTGTATGACTCTTCATTAGGCTCAAGGAAAAAAAGGATTTCGCACGAGATAAAAATGTTGTCTAAAATGCTTCCTTCTTACCTCATGGATAGTGGATTCTTTGAAAAAACTGAGCGAACAAACTTTGTTGATTATGATGCGTACAAGGACAATAATTCTGGTTCACTTTTGGAGGCACAAGTTCCTTTCATGGTTGAATTTGTCCAAGACATTATGCAACAAAAGAGTGACAGCTTGTAAGTATTGTGCTTTTATTGTCTTTGAATCATGTATGATTTACGTTTATAACTGATATTTTGCATTTTTGTAGAGACTGTGGGTTATATGTTGCTGCATTTGCGGAGTATCTAAACGACCAAATCGAAACATCATTAGTTGATTTTCTTCCTGAATACCTATGCAAAAGATATGGAGCATTGTTGTGGAGTTATGACAGCGAGAAGGCTAAGAGTGCATACGTTAGTGAGAATGATGATCCACCAAAACCTAAGAGTGTAGTCACACAACCACAAGAAGAAAATTTGGTTCACGTAGTGTAGTAATTAAGTATCTATGCATAGACAATGTTTTTTTTTATCCCTTTTGACAATTTTACTTATGTTTTAGTCTGGTTTGATACTGTATGGACCAACATACTTTGCTTATAAAAAGTTAAATTTCAGACACATTATTGCATTACATAAAGAAAAAGTGCAGTATATAACATATATAGTAGCTGATACATGTTTTCATTGTTGTTATGTATCTTCTAAGTAATCAGATATAATAACATATTACTAACAAATAGATTTTTGAAACTTTAATGTATATGATTCATTATTTATAATTAATATTATACGTGCAACATAATATATATAGTATATGATACACGATTCATAACTATTGTGTTAAATAAACTGTTTACAAACTTAATTGTTTAATGTATGTATCATAATATATATAGTATATGATACACGTTTAATAGCTTATTGCTAACATATAGGTTTGTATGTTTTAATGTAAATGATACAGTAACCAATTAATATATATGATACAACAAACGTTATATAATTTGATGTAGAAATTTACATTACTGAAATTATTTATTATTTAATGCATATGATACATTAGCTTATACGTTAACCAACATTTTATTTATAATTGCACCTTAAAATTTATTTATCAGAATTAACATTGATACACAAATCATAACAAACTATTTTTTTGAACAACAATACTTATTAATAATAACAAATATGAACAATACAATTTAATTATTTTTGAACAACAATACTGATTAATAACATTGATAACTGTTTACGTGAAAAATTGTTCAACAAAAACATTAATGTCATATAAACATTATGATGGTTTCACTTTTCTTTTGGAAAGAAAGTACAAGTTCTTCTGTTGTGACCTTCTTGTCCACATTGTCCACAACAATTTGTGTTCACTGTAATCTTTTCATCTACATTCCTTTTTCTTCTTTTTCTTGGTCGTCCAGCTAATCGTCTGTATTTAGGTGGATACACAGTTTCAGCTATAACATCCTCAGGAGCTGACCAATCTTCCTTATCTGGCATTGGAACCATTGAAATCTCATATGTTTTTGCTAATGCATCAGGCTTGTAGTAATCAGAGCAATATAGATGCATATCTTTAACATTCTTTTCCTTTAAAACAACGATTGCATGTGCGCAAGGTATCTCATCTAGTTGAAATCTTCCACAAGAACATACTTTCCGCTCAAGACAAACAATGTATCTTTTTCCAGCTTCATAAACCGAGAAAATAAATTCAGATGATGGAACAACCTGCGTACATTAAAAAAGTCACCTATAAAATTATTTCAAAGAAATCATGTTCAAACAGCAGAATAATACACCGAATTATATACATAGAATATAAAATAATGTATCATGACACATACCTCCATCT
Source organism: Solanum stenotomum (assembly GCF_019186545.1). Classification (NCBI taxonomy): domain Eukaryota; kingdom Viridiplantae; phylum Streptophyta; class Magnoliopsida; order Solanales; family Solanaceae; genus Solanum; species Solanum stenotomum. Next base: position 25,786 of record NW_026027546.1, on the reverse strand, counting down.
TCGAACTTTTAGACGCGTTTATAATCAATACCTTCTCAAATCTTCTCCCCAATGTGTCCTTTGTATAAGAGGCTATTTCTCTGTTTTTGTAATGCCAAGAACCAAATAGAATTCTAACTTCTTCCAAGAATTCTAATATAGACAATTGTCGTGCTTCAACAAGACAACTATTAATACATTCCGCAATGTTCGAAGTCATCATTCTACCTCTATTTACTATTGAATGAACTCTCGACCACTTCTCATACCTTGCATCCTCAAGGTGCTCCTTAACCCTGTGATTAACTTTATCAACCTTAGCCATCAATTTATCAAAATCCTCCTTTCTGTATGCCTTGGCCATAGAGTAAAATAGATTACTTAGGGTGTTTCTACTCATTTTGAAGTTTCCACAGACATTCTTCGAAAGATGCCATATGCATGCATAATGAGGTATATTTGGGAACACAATCCTTACACTCTTCATAATACTCTCATTCCTATCTGATACAACACATATTTCGTTGCGCTCGCCAAATGCATTTTTGAATTGTTCGAAGAACCATATCCATGAACAGTCATTTTCAGTGTCCACAACACCATATGCCAATGGAAATATGCAACATAATTACAGAGCAACACATATTATTTCATTTGATACATAATATTTACAAACACCTCACAACTACAAAATATACATACTTGCCTCATCAAGTGTGCTTGCTGATATAAATGTCCCTTTGTAAGCTCTGCCCAGATGTGCACCATCGACAACAACTATTGGTCTGTAGTAATCGAACCCCCCAATCAATGGTCTTAAGGCTACGAACAGATACATAAATTCATCTTCCTCAGTCTTCTGCATCGTTATTTAAGAATTTGGATAAACAGTATTTAGCATGTATATGTATCTCGGCATCTGTCTATATCCAGCCGATGATTTACCCCTTATCATTTTTAGTGCACGTTCTTTAGCACGCCATGCCTACTGGTAAGATATTTGAACCCCATAGAATTCTCTAATATCAACAATTATATTTTTCGGAGTATGAATTCTTTTATGGTTGACCAATTTGGGAGCAGTCACACCACTTACAAACCCGACTGTTGCTTGGACTTTGGTTAGTACCCTATCCCGCATTGGATACGTATGTTCACTATTGAAGTATCTAACTTTGAAAACATCAGATTTTTTTCTGCANAACTTTGAAAACATTAGATTTTTTTCTGCAGGAAGCCTTCATAGTCTAGCCACATTCATCCTAAAAGCATACCAACACATAACTGTACAATTTTTTTCATCATATTAATACATATAGCAGTTACATGTTATAATATATAAAACACTAAAGTTCAAAGTAACCAAAGAATGATGTATTTTTTGTATCAGATTTAGAAAATAATAATTTATCCACGTATCACAATTTTTTTGAATATATCGGCTACATGATTATTTATTGTTTCAACAGTATTAACTCAATGTATAAATAATATTAACGACCAACACAATTATTTTTTATCAGATTCAAAAAATAAATAAATAATGAATCATGTATCACAAAATGACGGAATGTATCGGCAACATGATTTTTGCGATTAAATTATTTAATGTTTACATAGTCTAATCTGAACGTATCAACAATATTAACTTAATGTATCAACAAATAATGTATCATTATCAATCTACCACAAATCATATTCAACGAACTAAGCAAAAAATCAAAATCAATGACTTTCTATTTAATAATGTATCATACATTAAAACAAAATAATGGTATCACCATTTATAGATCTAACGAATCCAACCACAGTTCTTCACAAAACAAATCAAATACTCGCATACCTTTGTCTATCAGATCTCTTTACTTTGCAATTGAAGTTGTTCTTTATCTTATATTTCAACATTACATCTACGAGTGTTGCTTTATCCTTATATAACTGACCTGTCTTCACCTCTATACTATTTGAATCAATTATGTAATTTGTAACTTCCAATTCTAGAATATAATACGAATCACAAATTCTTGATTCAACCACCGCAAGAGCTTCTGTATCCTGTGTTGTGCCTTCTACACACATAATTTCTCCGCATGTTCCATCAAAGTTATGTACATCACCGCCAATCTATTCATTTGTGTCAATGCATAATGGATACATTGCAAATCTTGGCTCACTTTTTTTCACTTCTAAATAAAGTTTAACACCCATATCGTTCTTAATTTTCATCGGACACGAGTTACCTTCTACGATGTAACTAATTTCAATGTTTTTCCTTGATACATCGATATCCAGCTCGGCTGAAATTGCTGCTTTGAGATTAAAAAATGAAATTGATTGTCCAACAACGATTCTGTCACTTTTGTAACTTTCATATTTCACTTTGCTGACCCATATTCCTGAATGCCTCAGTAAAATTGATATATTCATCTTGTATCAGCAAAAAATCAGAGTTTTATTCGTATTTCTAGCTTTTCTAAATCGATGGATGTTCACAAATTGTTCTTCAATGTAGAAGATATAATTTTGAAATTTGAATTTTTGTAATGTCTGAGTAGATTACTTATAAAGATAAGAAATGTTTAGGATCAGTTAGGTGTAAATTAAGCTAATTAAATTAACATAATTAATTATTACATTTTTTTTCTTTTTTAGCGCTACATTAAGTTATTTAGCGTGTATCAGTGACAATGTATCAGCACGGTAGCTATGTATCATTCGCCTACCTTTTTAAGGGATTTTTTGTAAAATGTAAATTAGTTGGGAAAGGATGTAATTTATATCCTACACTATGAGATTCCTTTAATTTTTACTTTATTTAATACCCTAAACTTTTAAAATAAGTTAGTAGGGCTTAATATTTTAGTCCACAATTTGAGAAAGAGAAAAAGAGAGGTAGAAACTCACCTATACGGACGAAAGCAAAAAGAGAAGTTCGTGAAGAACTTATGCGACCTACAACGAGTATTTAGGTAAGAACAAAATCTATCAAATTAATATTCTATCCTTGTACAAATATACTCCCTCTGTCCCTAATTACTTGTCCACTTTTCCTTTTATAGTTATCCCTAATTACTTGTTCATTTTGACAAATCAAGAAATGATAAAATAATTTTACTTATTATACCCTCAATTAATTACTTTTTGAAAAACATAGAATTTCTTAAAAATCTTAAATTTGTAATCCATCCGCTTCATAATTAATATGGGTAAAATGGTAAACTCACTATGTCAATAATTGCTTTCTTAATAAATATGTCATTTTAAAAGTGGACAAGTAATTAGGGACAGAGGAAAATATATATATATATATATATATACTAGACATCGGAGCCCGTGCTAGCACGGGCCCAATATGTATTATTTTTTGTTTCAATTTATGTGACAAAGATAAAATTAAAGAGTTAATCAAACTTTAATATTAATTTAAAATAGTTTAAATTTTTAATTATTGTTAACTATGATAAAAAATTTTTTTATGTCTTTTAACATTCTAAATTGGTAATTATTGTTGTATGATTTGTAATATCTTTTACGCAATTTTGAAATAATAAAGGTTATTTCTTCTTTCTCAATTTATGTGGTACTAATAAAATTTGGAGATTCAATCAATTTTTTTTGTCTTTAAAATATTATATTGTTAATTACTGTAAATTATTGTACTTTCTAAGTAATTTTCAAATAATATATATTATTTCATTTGTCCAATTGATGTGTCACCGATAAAATTTGAAGAGTTAATAAGATCTTTTATATATTTTTATATCTTTTGAATATTTAAGTAAATAATTATTGTGATATATAATATTTTATACAATTATTTTAAAAAAATTAAACAACAAACAAAACGAATTCATCATAGGAAAATTACCAAAGCATCCTTGAATACATCAATAATGGGTCCCACTTTTTGTTTAAAAAAATATGCATATTGGGAGGATATTTTTGTCCAAAGTGGAAATAGAATAAGTATAAAGCATTAAAGTCTTTTAAAAATTTTAAATTGTTAATTCTTATTGTATGATTTGTAATACTTTTACGTCATTTTCAAATAATAGAGGTCATTTCTTTTTTCTCAATTTATGTAGTAGTAAAAAATTTTGAGATTCAATCAATTTTTTTTTGTCTTTGAAATATTTCTAGCAGTTTATTACTGTAATTTATAGTACTTTCTAAGAAGTTTCAAATAATATATATTATTTCATTTGTCCCAATTTATGTGTCACCGGTAAAATTTGAAGAGCCAATCAGATCTTTTATATATTTTTATATCTTTTAAATATTCAAGTAATTAATTATCGCGATTCATAATATTTTATAGAATTATTTAGTATAGTAAAATAAATTTAAAAGAAACAAACAAAACGAATTCATCATAGGAAATTACCAAAGCATCCTTCAATACATCAATAATGGGTCCGACTTTTTGTTTTTAAGAAATTGCACATTCGAAAGATATTTTTGTCCAAAGTGGAAATATTGTGTAAAAAATGTGTATTTATTGTGATTTTGAATGTTTTGTGGGGTAATAGGACGCACGCAAAGTTAAGGTGTCTTTTTGAAAATTTGGGATAACTTCAAGTATCACTTAATGTTTTTTCTCAAAATCTAATTTACTTTCGTAAACTATGTGTCAGATCAAAATTCAACAAATTCAAAAGGAATGAGTAATAAATAGCTTATACAATGACATATTTATTATTTAACTAAATAATAAATATGTAACTAAAAATCTTGTTAGCTCTTGGTTGAAAGCTAACAAGACATATTTATTATTTAACTAAATAATAAATATGTAACTAAAAATCTTGTTAGCTTTTAGTTGAAAGCTAACAAGACATATTTATTATTTAACTAAATAATAAATATGTAACTAAAAATCTTGTTAGCTTTTGGTTGAAAGCTAACAAGATAGTTACAATGATAGTTGCATTGTGGCTTATAATGTATAGATATGGGTTAGAGGGCATTGATTAGGATTTGATGGTTGGCGGATGAAACAATATTAGGGTATAATTTGTTTTCTTTGGTTGATAATTCTTTAAGAGTTTGGGGACAATTTTGGTGGGAAATTATGGCATAGTGCAGTGCACAATGATTGATAATTAAGGAATGTATATTGATGAGCCAATCATGGCACGGAACATATGTAAACATATAAATGAGAGAATGAATTATGGCGCCATTGTAGAATTTGGGAGTTTCGGCATTATATCTCTTACTATCAATCATGCAACACCAAATTTTAATATATTATATGTAATTAACTATTAGGTGTATCGTATTATGTGATACCATTAAATTTATATGATATTTGGAGAAAATTGAAAGAATTGACATGATAATTGACATCAAAATTTAGGAACTTGATTTTAGGTTTGTGTGAGTTTTTGGGTCTAGGCTAGACCTATAGTAATATGGGTGTTGTTAGTTTGAAATCTTATTGTGATTATTAATGTGAATAGATTGCTTTGAGTTGGAAGTACAATGAAGAGGGAAGGCTCAAGTCCTAGAGAGATTATTCGATTATTTGAGGCAAGTGGATTTCTAAGCCCTTGTTAAGTGCGTAGAATCGTGTATTTCCTTGTGGTATGTGTTGGGGAGTAATGTGACTTGGTGATGGGTTGACTTGTCCATGTTGAATAATTCTAATGACGAAAAAAGGGTAATAAAAGGCTATGCTATTAATTATTGGTGTGTGATGTGTTGAGAATGGTTTTGAAAGGCTTATTGATTCATTGTTGATGTTGTATCACAATTGTATTGTTGTGAATTGTGCAATGTTATGAAAATGGTCATCTCCTCATTATTTGTGTGAACATGTCATTTGCATTGTTTTGAAACATGGTTGTGACAAGTGTTATGTGAATTGAGAAAGAATAAGAAATTAAAGAGGATGTACCATTTCGAGGGACGTGTTGCGCGCCGCGACGGATACTATATTTTGAGGGACGTATTGCACGCCGCGATGGATTCTATTATCGAGGGACGTATCGTGCACGGCAATATATACTATATATCGAGGGTCGTGTTGCACACCGCGACAGATGCATGGGCATATATGTCCCCCATGAGTCCCGAACTGAGAGACATCACGTGTGTATCGTNGGCTCAAGTCCCAGAGAGATTGTTCGATTATTTGAGGCAAGTGAATTTCTAAGCCCTTGTTAAGTGCATAGAATCGTGTATTTCCTTGTGGTATGTGTTGGGGAGTAATGTGACTTGGTGATGGATTGACTTGTCCATGTTGAATAATTCTAATAATGAAAAAAGGGTAATAAAAGGCTATGTTATTAATTATTGGTGTGTGATGTGTTGAGAATGGTTTTGAAAGGCTTATTGATTCATTGTTGATGTTGTATCACAATTGTATTGTTGTGAATTGTGCAATGTTATGAAAATGGTCATCTCCTCATTATTTGTGTAAACATGTCATTTGCATTGTTCTGAGACATGGTTGTGACAAGTGTTATGTGAATTGAGAAAGAATAAGAAATTAAAGAGGATGTACCATTTCGAGGGACGTGTTGCGCGCCGCTACGGATACTATATTTCGAGGGACGTATTACACGCCGCGATGGATTCTATTATCGAGGGACGTATCGTGCGCCGCAATATATACTATATATCGAGGGTTGTGTCGCACACCGCGACAGATGCACGGACATATATGTCCCCCATGAGTCCCGGACTGAGAGACATCACGTGTGTATCGTTAGGTCAGACATGCATCACTATACTTGACATTGCATTGCATATCTTTATCATTGGTGAACTTGATCTTGTGTATTACTACTCTTGTGAGTGACTTTCTGTGGAACTTGTGATTGATGGATATTGAGTTTGTTGTTGAGAATATGTAATTGTTAGACTGTTGTTGTTGAGCTGTAAGCTATGTAAACTGTGAACTGGTAGGTCGGACTGGTTTTATGCAGGTTGTAGTTGTGGAGGTTCGGTGTGGTAAGGAGTACCTGCATTCTATTCCCTTAGCTTGTGTTTAGGAGTTTACTTGCTGGGTACCCTGTGGTTTGGTGCTCACCCCTTGTTTCTACATTTTTGTAGGTTACTAGCCCGGACCTTCGTGATACTTTCTCTTCTCTTCCTATCTGAGGCTTATTGTGGAGGTTTGTGAGGTAGCTGCATGTCATCTCAGCGGACCTTCTTTCTCCTTATTTATGATCTTGTTCTATTCTAGAAACAATGCCATTTGAGACTTGTGTTTTTCTTTTGAATCAATTGTAATACTTTAGAGGCTTGTGCATGTGACAATCAGATTTTTGGGATATTTTTGAGTTGATTATAAAATTTTCGCATTTTATTGTAATGGTTGAGTTTTAGGATGACTTGTCTTGGTGAGATAGGACGAGTGTCATCACGTCCAATTTTGGGTCTTGACAATCTAAATGCATATCATAATTGAAATATTATATCTATATGAACACTGAATAATTAAAATTATTTATTTTTAATATTTAGATATAAATAATTTATATAGTTGTATGACATAATAACAATGCAACTTTTTTAAAAATATAAATTTAAGAAAATAAATGTAATAAAATATAAATTATTATATAGGGCGTTTCTTGGTACTTTCTTGTTGTCATCATAAAGTGGTTTAAAATCAATGCTTAGAAATTTCCCTGAAATGATTCCATTAGAAAATTACAACATACTCCACCAACCATGCTTTTAGTCGTTTGGTTTAGGAAATCGAGATATAATTTATATTATAATTTATTTTTATTATTAATTATAATCACTATTTAATGTATTTTTTATAATATTTATTTTATTATATTTAAAAAAATGATTTTATAAAAAATTGTCATTCTATTTATTACTGCTTTTAGAGTATGTTAAGTCAATGTTGAACAAATAAAAAGGGACGGAAAAGTAAAATATTTCTATTACCGACAAATATTCTTATGTGTAAATCAAAATATTTAATATTTTACGTAAAATTTGATCAGATTGTGTAAATTATTTTTACAGTAACAGTGTACATACCTTGCCTATTAATTTATAATCTATATCATGTAAATGTGATGTAATGATTAAATTTATTATAATGATGATGTATATAATTTAATTTAACCCATTTGTTATTATTATTACCTACCATACACTTGATATAAATAGTAACATATTAACTATTGCAAGTCAATTTAACAAAAAATATAAATAATTGTATATTGTCAATAAATATAACTTAAATTTGAAAATAAATAAGTGAAACTGATTTGATAGAACATTAGTTAATTATAGCTTATTAGGTAGGAGTGTAACCAACTTTAAATTCAGGGTGTGTTTAGTAAAAAGGCAAACAAGTCAGTTAAGAATAAAAAAAAGAAAAAATTACTTAACTACACACTACTTATTATCATATTTTCTCTACCATTTCAAAAAATATCAAAAATCCCTTCTTTTCCTTCCATCAGGATACATTAATTTGAAATCTCATACCCATGATTTTCCTTCCTTTTTTCATGCCACAAATCTCTCTATACTTGCATCAATTAATCTATTTTTGAATTTCAAATCTTTTCTATTTCCAATTAATGATTTCAAATTATTCAAGAGATAGATTTCTTACCATCACTTCAATTTTTGCTTTCTTTTATTATTTTTTTAAAAAATTTTCATCTTAATAAATAAATAAATTACCTCCGCCCCCTGCCCCCATTGAAATCTTATTGAACCTTTGCAATTTTAGCTAATCATATCGTCGTCGAAAATTTTTCTTGAAAAATATTTATTTTCTTTTAATGTATCTGCTGTTGAAAAACATCCAAAAAAAAGAAGAAAAAAGTTGGATCTTCCATTGCACATCCATCACTATCAAAGATACATATTTTTAATGTATCTCGCTTATTTTGATTCTTAAATTATTATTTATTAATGTCATCATTGATCTGATACATCACTGCTACAATAATCTTTGTTTTATGCAATTTATCATGTTCATGTTTAAGGTATTGATACATAACTCTAATGTTGTTGAATCTTCGATTAATGTTTATCATGTTCAATATAAATGTACTTGATACATAATCTTTGTGTTATGTATCACACACAAAAAAAGAAGCTATTTTGGAACAATTACATGTATAATGTATTTTTTTTATTTTAAAATATAATATTTCTCAAACAAATAAGATACATAAATAATAATGTATCAGGCACCAATTGTTTAGGTATGATACGTAAATTAATACTAAATGTATCCGATACATAGCAATTACCAAACAGTAATGTATCGATCTCAAATCTAACATGTTATGGCCAACAATTACTTATTTAATGTATCTAGTAGAAATACAACACTTATCAATTTAAACAAGATACATAAATAGTAATGTATTAATAAATCTATCCATCTCGAAAACACAATTCAATAAACAATCACACAATATTATAAAAAGGATAGATGATCCATCAAAGCTATGTATCTCTTCAACCTTTTTGTCTGTTGTATTAATACATAGCGTAGACATTGAAAATCCAGGCTCTTGTTTCTTCACCTCAACGATGTATCAGATCTCCAATGTATCTCAAAATTTTGATTTAAAAAAATGAGAGTTTTTGGAAGAATGGGAAGAAGAACATTGTCGATAATTGAGAGTTTTTTCTTTTGGAAGAATATGAAGAAGAATGTTGTATTAATCTGAATGTATCTTGAATTTTTATCTACAATTTTGATTCAAAAATTGAGTTTTTGGAAGAATGGGAAGAATAGTTTTGAATTTTGAATTGTGTTATCATGTTACAATTTGCAAAGGATTGAATCTCATTGTCAATAACACTTCCTCGTGATTTTCTTCTACAATATCGAATTTTCAAGTTTTTCTCATCTCATAATCTCCTGCAATTCTAGATTTGAGACTCACAAAAGAAATTGTTTGTCCAATAACTATTCATTATATATCTTATCAAATTTTCAACAAATTTGAATCTAATTTGAATGGTTCTTTGATGAACATGGAGAAAGATAAATAGGGAGAAGAAATTTGATTTTTTTCGAATTGTTGATTCTGTTAAGATTTGTGTATGACTGATTGACAGTAAGAAGAAATGTGTAAGCATAATTTATGGAATTTTTTGATTTTTTTTCCTTTTTCAGCGTAACAACTTGTTACATAATGTATCAGCATTAATGTATTCGGATTGTGAGTTATGTATCCGAATTGTGTAAAAATTAAGAGATTATTGTAAATAGAAAAAAAGTAGGGACAAAATGTAATGTACTCCTTACACATTTTCTATCACAAAAAAATTAAGAATTTATGTAAACCAATGGACAAAAGACAGAAAATTAGCCTTACTATCAAGAATCATAAAAGGATTTTACCGGTACAAGAAAACAACGCATCGTTTCTTATTAAACTCACAAAGATACTCTTGCTCGCTCTGAACTCTCCGACAAATTCATCCACCAACGATGTATCGGTCAGCTTTGAATCAGATAGAATCTAATGAAGTAGATTCATTCAAGAACTTTTATATAATTATCGGATTTGACTTCTTATATCTATTAATTAAAACAAACAATAGCAGGAAAATTAGATTTGTATAATAAAGTGGTGACCTAAAAATTTCGTAAATCAGCCAAAAACATTTGAGATAAATACTACTTAGTACAATAAATATAGTAGTCAACGATCCACTAATCTTTAACATTCACGGGGACAAAAGTCAAAAATTAAATAAACTACATCCTTTGAAATTTATGAACTATATAGCAAATATTCAGATTAGAATTGAGAATTATTAATAAAGTCCTTTTTCTATTAACATAATTCATCACTAAAATCCGATTTCAAGTTACCGATAAAATCACTCATAAAATTCAGATATGTTTCAAAATGTTATTTCATGAGTGATTCTCGTATAGCGTATTTAGTGATGAATAGAAATGAGACTTTGGTAAAACTAATTCTAAACACAAGCTAAGGTAAAACAAAGTTAGTGAAATCAAAGAAAATAAGAGACATATAGTGTAGGGTACTAATTTGAATGCAGAAAATGAAGAGGAAATAGTTGTATTTATAAGACTTTTAAAAAATATTGTGGAGATTAGTACAATATGGAATTGTAATTATATGGAAGGAAGTTAGTAGTAAGTGGAGTTTTTAGAAAAATAATAATTTACTTACCTTTAACATATATATTGCAATAATGGTGAGTTAAAATTAGAAAAAAGATAACTTAGTGACTTAATTAATCCAATATAAATTATGAAAACAAGAGTTAAAATTTAGTTCAAGTCAAGATTAAAATATATTTTCTTTTAAGACACCAAGTTATTTTTTTCTAAATCTATTCCACCCTTATTCCAATGTATATTAAAGGTAAGTAGATGAATGTTTTTTCCAAAAACTCCACTTTCTATTGAGTTTTTTTTCCATTTAATCACAATTCAAGAGTTAAAATTTAGTTCAAGATTAAAATATATTTTCTTTCAAGACACCAAGTTATTTTTTTTCTAAATCTATTCCACCCTTATTGCAATGTATATTAAAGGTAAGTAAATGATTTTTTTCCCCAAAAACTCTACTTTCTATTGAGTTCTTTCCATTTAATCACTATTCCATCTTATAGTTAACTCCAAAGTATATTTTTTAATGTCCTATAAATACAACTGTTTCCTCTCCATTTTCTTCAGAGTACTCTTTTCTTCACTCAAATTATTCAACAATATATTTTCCTTTTCTCTATGATCCCCTTAACCCTATCAGTTGACTTTCGATTCCATTCAAGATTCAAACTTTATCATAGTCTCTACTTTATCATCAGCAGCGTCCATCGATCACTAAATCATCTTCAAGCTATTGGTGAATCACATGTGAATAAGATTTAAAAACACATCTAAATTCTACGAGTGATTTTACCTATAACTTTAAAGAGAATTTCAGTAATGAACTTTGCTGTTGGTAGAATAGGGACTCTGTTAAAGTTTCTCACATAATTCTCATTACTAATTCTAATTTGTTGCTAAATATGTTCATATATTTTGAAAGGGTGTAATATTTTTCAACTTTGTACCTATGAATATTAAGGAAGTGTCTCAGCAAAAGGATCTTTATTATTTATCTAAAATAATTTTTGTTTTTTATTTAAGATTAGCTGATATATATTTGACTTACGGAGTACCAATACAAACAAAAACTACACCAAAGTGGAAGAGCCAGTATAGATACTCCAATACAAACAAAAACTACACCAAAGTGGAAGAGCCAGTATAGAAGCCGATTTATCTTACATGTTTTTGTGTGTTGATTTACGAAATTTTTACATCACAATTCTATTAATCCAGTTCCTTTTATATATAT
>NW_026027546.1:0-12885 GCF_019186545.1 Solanum stenotomum | reverse complement strand
AGACACGGTTCTATCAACTAATTATTATTTCACTAATGTAATTTGTCATTATCTAATCTATTAGGAATTTATTGACTCATCAAAAAGTCTCACCTTTTAATAGATTAAAACAATAAAATAAATTACATAGATCATAATAATTATATCAAGATTGAGAGTATAAGTACATGTAGTGGACTAGAGAATTTATTTATAAATATTCAGAACATAAACAAATGTCTCTAATTGGTCCGTTCAATACATACAAAATGTACTAGCACAAGAAGTTGAATTTAACCATTCTCATAATTAAGATCAAATTATATTTAATCTTGTGCTACGATCATCAAGATGTTCGTCCTACTTCATCTTTGATCGTGAACATAAATTTATAACTTATATGCACCAACAATTTTAATCTTCCGTGTATGAGTTAAAATACTCCATACACAAAATTGTCTACTATATAAGCAATGGACACACATATATACATAATGATCTATTTAAACAAAAATTTATTATATTAAATAAATAACATAAAAAATCTTTACAAGGGATTAAATAAAAATTACTATAACACAATTACATAGTTAATAGTATATCCCAACATTATCATCAGCAGCGTCCATCGATCACTAAATCATCTTCAAGCTATTGGTGAATCACATGTGAATAAGATTTTAAAGCACATCTAAATTCTACGAGTGATTTTATCTATAACTTTAAAGAGAATTTCAGTAATGAACTTTGCTGTTGGTAGAATAGGGACTCTGTTAAAGTTTCTCACATAATTCTCATTACTAATTCTAATTTGTTGCTAAATGTGTTCATATATTTTGAAAGGGTGTAATATTTTTTCAACTTTGTACCTATGAATATTAAGGAAGTGTCTCAGCAAAAGGATCTTTATTATTTATCTAAAATAATTTTTATTTTTTATTTAAGATTAGCTGATATATATTTGACTTACGGAGTACCAATACAAACAAAAACTACACCAAAGTGGAAGAGCCAGTATAGATGCCGATTTATCTTACATGTTTTTGTGTGTTGATTTACGAAATTTTTACATCACAATTCTATTAATCCAGTTCCTTTTATATATATGTTTTTTAATTTTTATTTAGAAAAGATAAAAATCTTAACTTTTGAGTTAGAACAAATAAATTAGAAGATTTTTTTCTTAGAGTTAGAGCTATCAATATGAGCTAGTCCACCTCCATTCAGGCTAGCTAGCCCATAGAGGCTAGGGAATTTGAAGGACCAGGTCGGATTGACCCATTTTTTGTGGGTCAGAAAACAGTCAGCCCAACCCATTAGTAAGTGGATTTTGGGTCGTGCCGGGTCATCCCACTTAACAGTCTTCTGCGAGATTGACAAAATAATCTTGAACTGTGAAATATACTGCTGGTTTACCCATATGTGATTTCAACCGGTTGTTTGCCTTTGGAACTAGTAGCACTTACAATGGAGGCAAAAAAACGTTTTGAAACAGATGGGGGAGGCCATGTTTGAGGTTTGTGACTTTGAACATTGTTATTACTAGAAGAGGGGTGGTTGGTCGGATTTTTAGAGTTGATTGGTGGCGACGGGGTGGAAGCAGTAGCCGTTGGAGAAATAATAGCCGTTGGAGCAGTGACAGAGGAGTTTGTTGATGCCTCCTTAGTTAGGTGTGGTGGTGCAGGGGGTGAGGGTAGCATCTTTGGAAAGCATTTAGAGAGAGGTCAGAGCTTTCAATTGTAGAGAGAAAAAATTCATCTATTGATAACTTAAACTTGAAAATAAATAAGTGAAAATGATTTGGTAGAACATTAGTTAACTATAGCTTATAGTTAACTATAGCTTATTAGGTAAGAGTTGTTGTTCATCTTGTATTCCTAAGATACTTAGAACAAAAACTTTGAAGAACTTGACAAGAAACAACAAAGTTTAAAGAGTATTTTCAAAACTAGAAAATTAAACTAGTAGAGAAAATAGTGTAACAAACCCAATAACAAGACCACTCAATTCAAATTCAAACAACCAACAAGTCTATTTCATTAAATCGTAATTGAAATTACAAAGGAATTTAAGAACTAACTAGAAATGGAAGAACACAAGTACAAGAAAGGGATGAGAAGAAGAACCCATAGAAAGGGGATGAGAGGACTTAGATATTTTCTCAACAATTTGCCCTCCTCTTCTTCTAACTTCTGGTCCTTTTTAACAAAGTGTAAATGGGCCTGGATCTCAAATAATCCTTTGTGAAAGCCTGGCCCGATTGCTTTTACTCGGCCCAATATCTATTTGTGTGATATCCTTGTTGGTATCCCTATTAGGCTGGGGCTGATTCATAATAATACTCCCGTCCTCAATAAGAACCTTGTCCTCAAGGTTCAAGTCAAGAAATCGTACCAACAAAAGCGTTGGTAATCGAGGTGTAGTTACAGTGACTTCAAGATGCATGAAGTGCATTTGATGACAAGCACCAACAAGTTTCTTGTGAGCAAAATCATCAGCAAGTTCCTTGTGAAAAAAATTCAAGAGCTTCATACCAATTTTTTTTTTTGTGGCAGCATAGTTCACTTCCAATTGGTCATGGCTGTGGTGAGAAAAAAAAATTGTAGTGTCTCTAAATGTCCCATAGACCACAATATACTTGGAATGAACATCATAAATAAAGCTGCAATGATAACATCGTTAGCATGATTAAGTTCCACAACAACTTCATAATTTGCATGATACTCACTCACACTCCAACTTACCATGGGGAGAATACAAGACAGAGGCAAACTAAATTGTAGTCCCTCTCCGACATTATGGCAGACCTCCACCAAATTTTGGAACATAGTTAAAGCAACATACTTCCCCTCTTCTAGCCCATAATTTCCCAGCCATAACATATTGTTCTGCCTAGGCACATTATCCGTAAGCATCTGCCCTGAAAACCATTTGTCTAAGTGGACAATTCTAGTTGAACTTCCCACAAAGTAAATCAATGAGCGAAAATAATTATAATGAAAAAACTCCCGGTTATCCTTCAAAGGAACAAATTTAAGGTTTGACTCAACTTGTTCCATGTCAAGACCAATTCTGATGTTATGTCGCCAAACTGATGGTTGGTCGAAGTTGGCCACCAAAATGTCACGGTTTACATCAAAAAATTCATCGATGACTAGTTCATATGCGATTGAAGGACATGTGAATGCAATGTAGTTATACATAACACAAAACCCATTAGACAAGTAGCAATGCATACACCATGTTTGTCCGGGATCCCACACTCTACTCATAAAGTTTGAATTTGCCTTAAAGAAAAACTTGCCAGTACAGCCCAACAATAATAATTCCTCTATGTTCTCTGTAAAATCTGTTAGAGCCAAGAACTCTAAACATATTCCAGGATCCCATACACAAATATCTATTGCAATTACCGGAACGGTTATAAGAAAGATATCAGCATCAGGAACCAATGAAAATTGACTCAAAATATTGTGAGTACTAAATTCACAAGTAAATTTTCCATGTTCCACAACAAGCATCAATTCATCCAAAGGCCTGTTACTTTGTGCAATGCTATTCACCAACTCAGCAAGATATATGTTGTCAAAGGTCTCAAATTCAATTTTTGATTTTTTTGAGCCACGATCCAGAAAAGTAGTAATGACATACCTCTTTGACATATCTTTTGGAGAACAATCATCGAATAGTTGTGCTTCATTGTGTTTAGGGCCTGGTGATTCTTCATCAAGCATATCGTTTGGAGTATCGGGTTGCACCTCTGCGACTATCATAGAACAACAACTAGGAAAACATTCGTCGAACACCCTAGGTGACTGAATATCGTCCAAATCAGCTACGAAACTAGAGGCGGAAGAAGTTTCCTGTTTTTCTTTGGTGAAAACTCCGATAGACATTTCGTCAAACATATTGTCCACATGACTTGAATGTTCAACGATAGAAGTGACAAATAACTCTAGATGACTTTCAACATTATCAATACAACTTGAGTTTTCTTTAGCCAAAGAAATCTCTCGGCTAAGGACTGTAGCAGCACTAATCCCGGCATCTTCTACTAGAACCTGCTTAGACGTAACTGAATATTTGTTCTCGATCTTCTGAAGCAAAGCTAGAATATTGGAAATTTGAGCATCTACCAAAGGAGACTTTGCATACGTTCGTTTCGAAAAACGCAGGGCTAACTTCTCCTTGAAATGGGTCCAATCAAAAAATTGTTTGTTGCGAAACATCCAACGAAACCACTCGAGGGCCTCACCATCGAGATATAAGAAAGGAAGAGGCAGCCAGTGTTCTTCGGAGAAGCCCAGAAAATTGAAGTATCGTTCTGCCCTAGAAATCCAGTCCTCTGGATCAGTGTTGCCATTAAATCGATCTAAAACGACAACTTCCATTAGAGTACGTCGATGAAAGCACCAATGTAACAAACCCAATAACAAGACCACTCAATTCAAATTCAAACAACTAACAAGTCTATTTCATTAAATCGTAATTGAAATTACAAAGGAATTTAAGAACTAACTAGAAATGGAAGAACACAAGTACAAGAAAGGGATGAGAAGAAGAACCCATAGAAAGGGGATGAGAGGACTTAGATATTTTCTCAAAAATTTGCCCTCCCCTTCTTCTAACTTCTGGTCCTTTTTAACAAAGTGTAAATGGGCTTGGATCCCAAATAATCCTTTGTGAAAGCCTGGCCCGATTGCTTTTACTTGGCCCAATATCTATTTGTGTGATATCCTTGTTGGTATCCCTATTGGGTTGGGGTTGATTCATAACAAATAGACCCAAAAACAGATTAGAAACAATATACAAAATATTTTTCTTAAAGAAGAAAATCGAACTCACTGAATGCACAGTGACCTTAAGAAAATTATTCTCCTTAAGTACCCGAGGTTAATGGAATATATCCTTTCAGGATATAATGATCTTACCTTACTGGTTTATCAGTACCTAAAACAACGGTGTCAACGAATTACTCAACGGCTATAAAGTACACTTAGAATACTAGATTTAACAGTAGTAGAAAAAGTCAAGAAAATTCATTTTATTAAAATGAGAGGAAATCTCTCAATTTATAGAAAACAAAGGATAGTGTAAAAATGTTCTTATTGTGCCTTACCGGAAAGGTCACAACCCTTTGGAAAAGTCTCAATCATTTGGAAAGGTCACAACTTTTCATAAAAGTCACAACTTTTCATAAAAGTCACAACTTTTCATAAAAGTCGCAACTTTTCATAAAAGTCGCAACTCTTTATTTTTCATTCACACCTTTTAAAACCCAAACAGGTAACCAAGTTCTTCAAATTCAGGGTGTGTTTAGTATGGAGGAAAACAATTCGGTTAAGAATTAAAAAAAATATTTTTCAAGTGAAAATAGAAAAAAAAAACATTTCAAAAAAATATTTTTTATCACAAAAATAAAGAATCTCTATGTAAACCCTTCATTCCCCTTCTCTATTCAATCTCACAACTCCAAAACCAATGGACAAAAGATAGAAAATCAGCCTTACTAACAAGAATCGTAGAAAGATTTTACAAGTAAAAGAAAACAACACATTATTGCTCGCTCTGAACTTTTCAACAAGTCCATCCACCAACCACGTATCGGTCAACTTTGAATCAGATTGAATCAAATGAAGTAGATTCATTCAAGAACTTTTATATAAATGTCAGATTTGACTTCTTGTACCTATTAATAAAAAAAATCAAATCACAAGAAAACTAGATTTGTATAATAAAATGGTGACCTAAAAATTTTGTAAATCAGCCCACAAAAATATTTGAGATAAATACTACCTAGTACTATAAATATAGAAGTCAACGATCCACTAATCTTTAACATTCATGGGGACAAAGGTAAAAAAAAAATAAACAACACCCTTTGAAAATATATGAACATATATAACAAAAATCTATATTAGAAATGAGAATTTTAACAAAGTCCTTTTTCGATCAATAGAATTCATCACAAAAATTCTTTTTCAAGTTATCGATAATATCACTCATAAAATTCAGATATGTTTTAAAATGTTATTTCATGATTGATTCTCAGATAGCTTATTTAGTGATGAACCCTGATGATAGATGTCACTCCCCGAGCCTACACCCTGGACGTGGCTGGCACTTGAGAACCATTGTTGACCCCAAGCGAACCCTTGGCCTGACTTACTTACTCAACGGAAGACTCTAAGCATTAAGAAAGGAATTCAAATGCTAAACAAACTTAACTGTCTCAAACTAAACTCATACTGTTTTGAAAATAAATATTTAACTTAGCCAAAATGACAACTCAAATCTGAAAATAAGTCAATAAAAAAAAGATGACGAATGAACTAACATCTGACTGACTATTTATGAAGCTTTTAAAACAACTGAGATGGATGTCGGGACAGATCCACGACATCCTAATGAGCTATCTAATACTGAAAGTAAACAAAAGGGATCCTCCAGAATGCAAAGAGGCTCACCAACAGACTCTGAACTGCTCACTGGATCAATGATGCACTGGATGCCGATCCTAGTTTCCTGCGTCTGCATCATAAGACGATGCAGGCCAACTGGCATCAGTACATTGAATGTACGAGTATGCGAGTTGGAATGCTAAACCAACATAGGCTTGAAAAGGAAACTGAAAGGAACTGAAGAACTTACCTGGCTCAACTCAACTCAACATAACTAAACTCATTTCAATAAAAAACAGTTTAAAACAAGTGTAATATAAAGAAAAGTTATTTAAAACATGATGTCAATTCTATGTGTATGCAAAGATACAAATAACTCTGAGATGTATGTAAAAATACAAATAAACTGATGTATATAAAAATACAAAGTACTAATGTGGGAGTTTCTCTAACCGACAACCATCACATAAGAGCTATTGTGATGATACATCGATCTCCCTCATGTTGCCAGCGCATCCTATACCTTGCCACATGAATAGGACCTGAACTACTAAGTGGATCCACTAGTCTATGTGAAAATGATTCATTTAAAAAGTATGACCCTTTTCTACCCATGATAACTACATGGTTTATGGGGGCTGATAGTTGTATGAACTCTTCCCCATATCGATGCTCAATACTACTCCCAAAATATACTAGTTCTTTATGTTTAAAACATACTTCTTTCTATGATTTGAGATTAGTGCTCAAAGGCTATCCTGGAAATCAAAGTTTCCCCTCTTGCTTAATTATGAAAGCATTTACTTTTTTCTGAAAGCTAGCTCAAAGGCTCTTTGGAAATCAAGGTTTTCCTTTCTTGTTTAAATGTGAAAATATTTTAAACCCTTTGGGAATACATAGTCCCCATATACTTTTGAAGAAATGAACTTCAAGCTTTACTCTTTACTATTTACTAAACTTGAACTTTAAGTCTTAAAAACAAAGTTAAAAGCATTTGCAAAAGATTTCTTGAAAAGACTGAGAACTTCCTAGACTTGACTCTTGACTTTCCTTGAATTTGAATTTATGGATTCAAGGTTATGATTCATGTTTCTGGATGATTTCTAGGTGTTTAGAAGTCATTTAGAGTAGTTAAAATCAATGGAAAGTGTTAGTACACTTTAGAAGGACTTAAATAGGACGAAAATAGGTTAAAAACGATGATTTAGGCACATCCCGGGAGCGCTACGCCAGGCCCCAACTTATTGGGGCTTGTTTTGGGCGCACTATAGCCGTGCCACTCCAGCCTCCTGGCGCTATGGGGGCACGACACGTCTGACCCTCCCCAGGTGCGTCTGAAGAGTTTTTCAACTCGTTTTCTGATCCTAAATCGTTTTAATTTGATTCTTTTTCCCAAATTCACCTTAGATTCATGTACCCAAATCATATGCACAAAAAGCTAACCCAAACAACTTAAGGAAACAACACTTAATCATCAAGAAACTCCTTAATCCCAACTCATATTCAAGAACGAAATCAATTCAAGAACAACTATCAAGAACATCAATTTCTCAATCTTTCTAGGACGAAAATACGCTGAAGTAAAAATTCTTGGCGTGTGGGTGAACTAACCCAACGCTATGTGATCTCACATACCTTGTAGGGATCACCCCCGATGAAAACCACAAGCTAATCTCGACGAATCTTGAACGATCTTCTCCTCTTGATCTTTTCTCTTCTCTCAAAACCCTAACTCTTTTTCCAAAAGCGTAAACTGACTAAGTTTAGTTTAGACCCTTAAGTAATTACAAAAAATGAATCAAAACAAAAGGGTAAGGAAAAGACCAAACTACCCTTCAAAAATCCGTATTTGGACTTTCCTTAATCCAACAGCCCAAGTTCCAAAGGGCATAACTTGCTCATACGAACTCGGAATAGCGCAAACTTGGCGGCGATGGAAATATAATTTCAAGAACTTTCCAACCATATCTGGATCTACACCTAAATCATCCTGAGCTAGGAGTTATGATCGTCTGAAGTTGACCAAAAACTCACTTTTCCTAACTAATACAAATTTCCAAATTTTTCATTCTTTCCAAAATTGACTATTTCCAGTTCTTAGCTTCTTTCTAGCTATTTCAATTTGCGAGATGTTACAATAGAAATGGGACTTTGGTAAAACTTGAATCATGAATGGAAATTGAAAGCAAGCGAACAAAGTTAATCAAAGAAAATAAGAAACGTATATTGTAGAGTGCTAATTTGAATGAAGAAAATGAAGAGAAAACAGTTGTATTTATAAGACTTTTAAAATATTATGGAGATTACTACAATATGGAATTGTAATTATATGGAAGGACGTTAGTAGTAAGTGGAGTTTTTAGATAAAAATAATAATTTACTTACCTTTTAACATATATATTGCAATAAGGGTGAGTTAGAATTAGAAAAAAAATAACTTGGTGACTTAATTAATCCAATATAAATTATGAAAAGAAGAGTTAAAATTGAGTTCAAAATTAAAATACATTTTCTTTTAAGACACCAAGTTATTTTTTTTCTAAATCTGACTCACCCTTATTGCAATGTATATTATACGTAAGTAAATGAATTTTTTTCCCAAAAACTCCACTTTCTATTGAGTTCTTTCCATTTAATCACTATGCCCTATTATAGTAATCTCCACAATATTTTTAAAAATTCCTATAAATACAACTATTTCCTCTCCATTTTCTTCACTTAAATTATTCAACAATATATTTTTCTTTTTCTCTATGATCCCATTAACCCTATCATTTGTGATCTTTCGATTCCATTCAAGATTCAAACTTTATCATAGTCTCTACTTTATCATCGGCAGCGTCCATCGATCACTAGATCATCTTCAAGCTATTGGTGAATCATATGTGAATAAGATTTAAAAGCACGTCTAAATTCTACGAGTGATTTTACGGATAACTTTAAAGAGAATTTCAGTAATGAACTCTGCTGGTGGTGGAATAGGGACTCTGTTAAAGTTTCTCACATAATTATAGTTACATTCCATTTTAATTATTTGTAGCCACTATATATTTTACTGCGCGTTGCATTCATGCAACTTCATCACATCCCTATCCATTGAAGAAGAGGAAGACGAAGCTTTTGGCCTCCACAACTTCTCGCCAACCGTCTCCTCCAAGTAATAGTAATGCTGCAACTTGAAGGTAATTCGCCGTCTCCCTCGCTCGCTCTTCAATTTTTGGATTCGATTTCTAATTAGTTCTTCATCTTCATATGCTTTCTCCTCGATTATATATCTTTTGGTTTTAATTTTAATTTTCATTTGCTTTTAGATTTAGTTTTATAATATGAGTTGATCAAGTTTGAATTTTGGAACTGCAATTACGGTCAAAATGACGGTATGAATATTTTGAGAACCATTTCTCCGCTCACATTAGTCGAGCTAAACTGTTAGCCATGTAAATTATGAAGTAGAAATTGCTAAAAATAATATAAGTTACAGATTAATCAAAATTTAGTGTGTACGTAATATATAAACAACTTAACACAATAGAGCTTTTAGCTCTTAAAGTTGGCTGAACAACTAGAACTAATAGCTGCAGCCAAATTTCAGATAGAATTATCGATCGCTAATTGTGCTTGCTCAATTAAATTTCCAAAACCAATCAAGAGTCTGACTGAAATGACACTAAAGATACTTTAGATTTTTGTTGTTAAAATCCCTTATAATTGTCTAAACTAAACTGGTATCCGTATCGTTGTGATTACTGTTCTCAAGTTTATTCAACTTCCTACACTTTGTTAGGTGTTGGCCTTCTGTTTTCTATAATTATTTTCGCTTTTGGATTGTCTCCGCAATATAAAAGATATGTGCATGCCTACGTTGAGAGAAGTCTCACAATTTTTAATTAACCGGTCACTCTTTTGGCATACATTGTTTGTACAAATATACTCTGCTGTTTGAATTGCTTACTGCCACGTTACTAAAATAATCTTTCTTTTCTCACATTTGATTTCTGACGAAGTTTTTGCAGCAACGTAGACCTCAGCTGCCTATGTGCCTTCAATGGGAAGTTGGAATAATGTTGCACAAAAGATGAATGACACCCGATTTTTTAACAAGGTACGTCACAACCAACCATACTCCATTCTTATTACGCTGCACATCCACAACTTTAAGCACTTCTCCTTCCTATTGCAGGTATTTTGTCAACTATAACGTCGCACCACTACCATCTATTATGTAAATAGCATAGTGTAAACGTGCATAAGCAGTGCAATCACAGATGTAATGCATAAACAATATGTATGTATAAGCAATGCTATTACAAATGTAATGTATAAACATGTCTGTATAAATTATCAACAATATTTTACTAATTGTCGTCCTATCAATATTTGTGATAGTTTATCGCCTAAAAATGTAATGTATAAACATGTGTGTATATATTAACAACCTTTTACAAATCGTCGTCCTACCAATATTTGTGATAGTTATCACCTAAAAAATATTGGGTCCGTGCGCGCACGGGCAACCATGTCTAGTATATATATATATACATATGTTTTTTAGTTTTTATTTAGAAAAGATAAAAATCTTAACTTTTGAGTTAGAACAAATTAATTAGAAGATGTTTTTCTTAGAGTTAGAGTTGTCAATATGGACTAGTCCATCCCGTTCAATCTAGCCCATAGAGACTTTGGAATTCGAACGACCAGGCTGGGCTGACCCATTTTTTAAGAGTCAGAAAATAGTCAGCACAACCCATTAGTATGTGGATTGCGGGCCATGTCGGGTATGCCCACTTCTTTGGAAAGTTCTTTTTTTTTCAAAAAATTTATAATTTAAAAATGTTAGCATAAATATTGACAAGACAATATTACATGGTGTTAGGATTACTATTTGTTAACAAATCTACAATTAAATAATCTTTAAAATACTTATTAAGTTTGACTTCAAGTAAAAATATAACTAGCTAAATATAAATATTAACCTAATTCTTTTCGAATGATCAAATAAAGCACAAAAAATATGGTAATATTTCATCCATTAAAAAGTGAAAAATGAACTCCTTCAGAAATATTCCTGAAGCTTACGGTGTTTCCAATATCAACACATCATCTTAGTCAAACAAATATGTATCAGCTTGTGGCAAAGTTGTCTAAACATCTTTATTTTCATCTACAATTTATATGCAACTTCGATTAGTTAAACATGAAAAACAAGTCAATTTAAGAACTATGTATAATATTTATGGAAAACTACACAAAATCGACTCAATTGTGAAACTATTTACCCAAATTAGACCCAACCCAAACTATTTAGGCAAAATTACTGAAATACACGTCTTATGTTTCCCTTATTTCCAATATTCTCCTCTATTTCTAAAAACCTCTAAAATCTCTTATTTCTCTCCTAATTTTAAATTATTTAATAATGTATCCGAGCTAGTTTTTGATGTATCTGAGCTAGTTTTTAATGTATCCGAGCTACATATTATGTATCCGGTTTATTTTATAATGTATCCGAGCTAGTTTTTAATGTATTTGTGCTACATATTATGTATCCGGTTTGTTTTACCTTTTTAGGGATTAATGTAATTACAAACTAAATAGGGATAGATTGTAATTTCATATTAAAACTATGTGATTCCTAAAATTTATACAACTATTTACCTTAATGGACCCAAAACCCAAACTATTTACCTGCTTACCCCACTTTCTCCTTCCTTATTTCGCGCATGATACCATATCGGTATGAATTAATCATTTGTGATACTTCATTGGTATATTGATACCATATCGATATCATATAGGATTGACTTAATCCTCTGTGATACTCCGTCGGTATATTGATACCTTATCGGTATCATATGGGACTGAACTTAATTCTCTGTGATACTCTGTCGGTATATTGATTCCTATCGGTATCATATAGGATTGGGCTCTTTTTTAAAGAAATAAATAAGAAACAATTAAGAGAAAATTATTAAAGTAATAATCTAAATTTAGTAAAAAATATATTCTTTGTGATACTCTGTCGATATACTGAAACCATATCGGTATCATATAGGACTGAGCTTAATCCTCTGTGATACTCCATCAGTATATTGCTACCCTATCGGTATCATATAGGATTGGACTCTTTTTTAAGAAATAAATAAAAAGAAATTAAAATAAAATTATTAGTTACAATCTTATTTATTAAACTCTAAATTAGTAAAATATATATTTTTATATTTTTAAAATTAAAATATTGAAGAATTGAAACATACATTAATATACTATGACAATATGTAGATATACCATAATAGTATCGTAGATGATTGAGTAATCTCATCGAAGAACTGAAGTAAGCCTCAATAAAAACATTGTTATGTTACTCAATGATACCACCATAGTATGTTATATTGTGATTGTATCAAGAAGGAAGAAGTAATCATTCAAGACGTTCAGTTACTCTTTGATACCATCATAGTATATTCATATACTGTAATACCACTACTAAAAAAACTGTGAATACCGA
>NW_026027545.1:0-958 GCF_019186545.1 Solanum stenotomum | reverse complement strand
AATTATTGTAATTTATAGTTTATTTTTCCGTCAATTTCAAACAATATATGTTGTTAATTGATAGAATACTTTTAATGTAATTTTTTTAAAAAAATATGTGTGACTGTCCATGTCCCAATTTATGTGGCACATGTATAGTTTTGACAATTAACCAAAATTTTAATACATTTAAAAAAATATTTTTAAGTCGTTAAATTTTAAGTAATTTAAATTGTTGTATTATTTATTACAATTTATAATACTTTTAAAGTAGTTGAAATATTATACTATTTATTATGATTTATAACAGTTTTTTTTTTAATTTATGTCATATTATGGAATTTGAGAAGTTATTGAAAATTTTATATGATTTTAAAAATATTTTAAATTGTTAGCTATTGTGATTTGTAGTACTTTTTTTTTAACATAATTTTGGAAATAATATTTATTACTCTATTTGTTCTAATTTATGTGGCAGATGTAGAATTTCAAATATTAACCCTTTTTTATATGTCTCTTTAATATATTAAGTTGTTAATTATTGTATTTTATAGTACATTTTGAACCCAATTTTTTAATAACATATGTTATTTGCCATGTCCCAATTTATGTGGCATTAATTGATAGATTTGTTGGAGTCGAGAGATTTATTTTGTTAATTATTGTAAATTATAATTTGTTTTTCGTCAATTTCGTCGACTATTTATTTTATTAATTATTGTAATTTATTGTTTCTTTTTCGTCAATTTCAAACAATATATGTTTATCATATAATCCATTTTATGTGGTACCAATAGAATTTAGAGAGTCAATTAAATATTGTATATAAGTTTTAAATAATTAAGCTGTTAATTATTGTAATGTATAGTATTACTTATATTATTTTTAAATATATTTAAATATTATATGTTAGGTTTTTTATCCTAATTTATATGGCATTGATAGAATTGAAAGTGTCAAATAATTGTCAATTATTGTA
>NW_026027544.1:0-313 GCF_019186545.1 Solanum stenotomum | reverse complement strand
TCCTTTGCGGCTTCAGAAACGGCGACGAGATGCTCAAGCTCATTTTGTATATATTATTCCTCATTTGGCGGTGGTACTATCTATTGTTTACAAATAGTCACATGCGTTTGATCAGGAAGGGTTAGTGNGGGCAGCCAACACATCAGCTTTCATATTTTCCGTTCTACGCACATGTTGGAGGGTTACATATCCAAGCCATCCTATCAACTTTTGAACATAATCATGATTATGACGCAGTTCGGGCTTCTTCACCACATAACTTTCCATGAGTTGGTCCGAAACTCTACTTTCACATAAAGAGGATGGGGTATTA
>NW_026027543.1:0-288 GCF_019186545.1 Solanum stenotomum | reverse complement strand
ATAAAGCTTAGGGCTAGGGGTTTATCCCAAAGGTTTAGGGTTTGGGTTTCTTAGGGTTTGAGTTTAACATTTAAGGTCTCCTAGATTTTTTTTGGGTCATTTAGGCTATAGGGTTTAGTGTTTAGCATTAGGTTTTTTCTATGGTTTAGGGTTTAGGTTTGTTAGGCTTAAGATTTTTTAGGTTTAGAGTTTTTAAAGTTTTTTTTGTTGTGTTTTAGTGTTTAGTTTTCTTAGGATTTAGGATTTCTTAGGGTTTAGGCCTTCATAGAGTTTCATAAGGCTTAGGGT
>NW_026027542.1:0-355 GCF_019186545.1 Solanum stenotomum | reverse complement strand
GGTATTCCTCCGGTGGTGTGGCAGGGATATCGTGGTAGCACACCAGTTGGGGTTATTTCTTTTATTCAGGCTAGGAGGCTAGTGGCTAGCGGATGTTTATCATATTTGGCCTATGTACGTGATGTGAGTAGGGAGGTTACTCCGGTTGAGTCAGTTCCTGTTGTTCGTGACTTCTTAGATGTGTTTCCTACTGACCTACCTGGCCTACCCCCAGAGCGTGATATTGATTTTCCGATTGAGCTTGAGCCAGGTACTCGGCCTATTTCTATTCCGCCATATCGGATGGCTCCTGCAGAGCTCAAGGAGCTCAGTGTTCAGCTTCAGGACCTCTTGGGTAAGGGATTTATCAGACCTA
>NW_026027541.1:0-483 GCF_019186545.1 Solanum stenotomum | reverse complement strand
TGGTTTCCTGACCATGGCGGACTTTCAATATCCTTAGGTATTTACAGGTTAATCCATCGGGGTTACTAAGAAGATAGAGAACTAACCATTTACTAAGAATAAATTAAAGAGTGAACATCATAATAGCATATCATAATAATATGAAAATCACATCATATATACACATAATAACATAATAACGTAATAACATAGTACATACATTTTAGGGAGAAGATTACTAGGATCTAGAAAACAGATAACTACTTACATGATAATGGTCGGAATGAGGTTTCCCTTTCGGGAGTCCCCGAAGTGACCTTGCAGGTACTTGTAGGAAAATAAACACTCACACTCTTTGTACAAACACTTACGCACTCTTTTTTTTTTTTTTTTTTTTTTTTTTTTTTGAAAGGGAAGGGGAATATGTAAACTATTAGAAATATTTAAGCTTTTGCTCTCTGCTCTGCACTTCGCACTGCTTCTCTTCTTGTAATATGGTTCTAT
>NW_026027540.1:95-483 GCF_019186545.1 Solanum stenotomum | reverse complement strand
CAATCTTGAGATAGTCTTCATTAAGCAGGTAGAAAATGATTTCAAAATTGCTACTATCTCTTCAAGTGCACAAAACAAAGCTTGATTAGCCCATCAATCGTGACATGATTCAAGAAATAGTGATATGCATAGTAACTTGTCAGCAATTGACAAGTTTTGAATACAAGGTACAATTATTGTTGGAGGGTGGAAACAGTATGACAAATTTGAAGTTGAAAGTTCTGAACAACTAGAGATGTTTTCAAGATTATCAAGGTAAGCTGACTAGCAAACGAAAGCAGTCAATTTCAAGCTAAAATTAGCTTCAAACATGGCAACAACAGGAGCAACTATCATCAAAGCCAATGCCACAAATCGACCACCATTAAAAAAAAAAAAAAAAAAAAAA
>NW_026027540.1:0-79 GCF_019186545.1 Solanum stenotomum | reverse complement strand
AAAAAAAAAAAAAAAAAAGCATAAACTTTCTTTTGTTTCTTTTCTAAAATCGGGAAATATTCCTTACGTAAAAGATATC
>NW_026027539.1:0-10517 GCF_019186545.1 Solanum stenotomum | reverse complement strand
CCCCCCCCCCCCCCCCCCCCCCCCAAGTTATGAGGCTTGTATGTTAGTGTAGGGTTAAGATGAGACTTGGAGAACTTGTTTACATCTCTGATTTGTCTCAATGGTATTGAGGCGTAGAAGTTCAATTGGACTCCCGTCGAATTTACATTTTGCAGCATGGTCAGTCTCATCATTATCCATGTGATGCAGGTCAGCATAACGCTAATTGCCACTGGTTTCAAACGCCAAGAAGAAAGTGATATGAGGCCCCTTCAGGTATTCCTCTCTTCCACCCTCTCCCTTCACATCTACACTACATGTGAAAATCTTTGGTTTTGACGATCATTTTGTGATACACATTCCACGATGTTCGACTAACAGGGAAACCAACTAACACAGGGAGATGCTTCACTTGGAACTAACAGACGACCTGCGTCCTTTTTGGAAGGTGGTTCAGTGGAAATTCCTGAGTTCCTCAGGAAAAAAGGACGATCGCGCTATCCAAGAGCTTAAGTTAGTCCTTCATTTTCCTGCATGTATAGTACTTCCCTTTTTCTTCTTGTTCTCCACAGAGTTCCATCTCTATCTTTCAAAGTGATACATATACGTTATACGTACAGGATCTTGGTTATGCATCGAGTATCAAGTTTATCTCATGGAAAAACCATTGCCCATCTCGTTTTTCTTAATAATAATGTATCGTGCCTATACATGTTAGTTTGCTAGTGAGTGTAATAAGCTGGAGATACTATCAAAGGTAGACAATTAGGAGCACAATCAGTCTGGTTTCACCTTGTGATCTGTAAAATGTTGCTGTAAAGTTGATATCTGGAGATGAACTTTTGCACATATATGTGATTTAGGATCAGTTTTGAA
This sequence comes from Solanum stenotomum, assembly GCF_019186545.1. Taxonomy (NCBI): domain Eukaryota; kingdom Viridiplantae; phylum Streptophyta; class Magnoliopsida; order Solanales; family Solanaceae; genus Solanum; species Solanum stenotomum. The sequence continues at coordinate 9,662 of NW_026027539.1, read as the reverse complement.
CTTGTTCATCAGCCTACACCCCGCGTGGATAAGTATTTAACATCTTTTTGGCAATGGTAGGGGTAAGGTTTGTGTACACTCTGGCCCCCAATGTGTGATCACATTGGGTGTAAGACCAAAATATTCGGAGGACTCTTTTGTCAAATCCAAAATTTCGTCTTACTTAGAATAGATTGTCGATTCAAAGGGTGATCTGAAATTTATTTTCATATTTATAGTTAGTTCATTCATTCTAGTTCGCGGCTCTAGCTTCAAATTAAGTTTATGATTGTTTATCGATGATATTGTCACCATCATCAATATCAATCTCATCAAGAAGAGAAACTTTAAAAGCACCAAGAAGATTTTTACTTTTCTTCATTGGTTGGTTAATCGGTCATATTTTCTTTATAATATAGATCAATTACATGAAAGGGGAGATGATTGATAAGTTTATTTGTATCCAATGTATCTATTCAATTCTAGTCGTAAGATATCTATTGAAATCGTCACTGAAATTAAGGTCTTATTCAAAGGAAAAGATCTCAAATATTTGAATTGACTCGCAGTCTATATCATTAATCTAGACATAATAGAATTTGAAGCATAACACACGGACACTAAAATTTAGTTTTAATTTACTACTAAATATTTCAATTCACTTCATAGACATTTAAAATCGTCTGTCAATTGAACATTCCAACTTATAAAATGATCAGCTAGATACTTTTAAAATTTGTGTCACATTAACGTTGAGTGTTCACGAGATGGATTGTGATGATTAAATATGCATTCTCAAAATTGAAGTATTAAAGTCTGTTGGGATCAACTTAAAGTGTTTATTTATATATTATGTCAAACTCAAACTTTTACAAAATTGACCCAAAAAAAAATGAAAAAAAAAGAATTTATACTTGTCTTTTCAATTTCCACAAGTGGCTTTGACATGACAACACAAACTTATTCTTATGTATACATATTATATACTCCCTCCGTCCCTTTTTAGTTGTCCACTTTAGAAATGGCACACAGATTAAGGCAACAATGATTAGCACAGTGAAGTTACAATTTTACCCTTATGACAACTTTTCACTTCAAAATTACAACCACTTATTTGAATTAAAGTGAAATAAATTGGAGGGAAACAACATACACTTTTACAATTTTCAAGAAGTGTAAATAAGGGTATAATAGGAAAAAATTTGTTGTCCTTTCTTGATTTGTCAAAATGGACAACTAAATAGGGACAACCAAAAAAGGAAATATGGACAAGTAAATAGGGACGGAGGGAGTAATATATAAAGATGTTTCGACGTGACTTATGATCAGATGATTGAAATTATTTTATTTTTAATTAGAGATCTTGAGTTAGGAGGGCTATTATTAGAAATTAACCTTGCAATATGCTTATTCGGACTTAGTGAAATTTTAATATGAATATTGAACCACGAATGAAAATCGAAAAAAGTATATATAGAGATGTAAATTCTAAAAACTATGAATATTTGATGTGACAATTTGATAATAGGCCCACAATTATGGACAAGCCCATGTGGGATGCATAGTAGTGCAATGACTTGACCAAGAAAAGTGGTGACCCTCACAAAAGACCAAAAAAATAAAAATAAAAATAAAAATTAATTTCTTGGTACAAAATCCAAGATTAAAAGAGGAAAAAAAATGAATCTACACAGCTGGTTATTCTTCTAGGATCGTGATGAGATGGCAAGTACCTGTTATATTTCATCGTTTTGGATTTAAATTTTGAGAATGGAAACTCTGCTTTATTCTTCAAAGGCTTTTCAGCGAAGGTCGAATAATCAAATTTCAAAATAAATAAAAAATAAAAAAAGATTTATTGTAAATGTTGATCTTTCTCTTACAAAAAATAAATAAATAAATTTTTCCTTTTATGTTATTTTTCTTGTTTTTAGTTGGATAGTTTTTTCATTATTATGATGTTGAAATTGATTTGAAAATCCAAAATGGTACATACAAAAACTAAAATGACAAGAATTTTTTTTTTTTTAGGGTACAAAATTATTATTTTTACATGCCATATCATTAGTTGAGTTGATACAGACAAAGTGAATAATTAAAAATGTTTTTTCGTGTAAAAAGAAGAAGGAAAGATCCGGTTATATGACACATCAAATAATTAATTTTAATTTGTATAATATATTTTTAGAAGCTCGATGAAACGACATAAATGAAANGATATTGTCACCATCATCAATATCAATCTCATCAAGAAGAGAAACTTTAAAAGCACCAAGAAGATTTTTACTTTTCTTCATTGGTTGGTTAATCGGTCATATTTTCTTTATAATATAGATCAATTACATGAAAGGGGAGATGATTGATAAGTTTATTTGTATCCAATGTATCTATTCAATTCTAGTCGTAAGATATCTATTGAAATCTTCGCTGAAATTAAGGTCTTATTCAAAGGAAAAAGATCTCAAATATTTGAATTGACTCGCAGTCTATATCATTAATCTAGACATAATAGAATTTGAAGCATAACACATACACTTCTATTTAGTTTTAATTAACTACTAAATATTTCAATTTTGAGAAAGCACGTCTTATACATTTAAATTTCAACTTATAAAATGATAATCTAGATACTTTTAAAATTTATGTGTCACATTAACATTGAGTGTACATGAGACATAGTGTGGACGGATTGTGATGACTAAATATGCATTCTCAAAATTGAAGTGTTTAATAATACGTTGAGATAAAATTAAAGTGTTTCTGTCAAACTTAAACTTTTACTAAATTGACCAAAAAAAAAAGAAAAAAATAATAATTTATACTTGTCTTTTCAATTTCCACAAGTGGCTTTGACATGACAACACAAACTTATTCTTATGTATATAAAAATAAAGATATTTCGTGAGTTATGATAATATGATTGAAGTCATTTCATTTTTAATCAAAGATATGAACTAGGAACATCTGTGAGAAATTATCTTTGTATATGCTAATTTGAGCTTAGTCGAATTTCAATATAAATACAGAATCACGGAGAAAACGAAAAAAGTATCTATAGTCATAGAGATGTAAATTCTAGAATCTATAAATATTTGATGTGACAATTTGATAATAGGCCCACTAATGTGGACAAGCCCATGTGGGATGCATAGTAGTGCAATGACTTGACAAAGAAAAGTGGTGACCCTCACAAAAAACCAAAAAAATAAAACTAAAAATGAAAATTAATTTATTGGTACAAAATACAAGAATAAAAGAGGAAAAAAAAAGAATCTACACACAGCTGGTTATTCTTCACGAAGGATCGTGATGAGATAGTAAGTACATGTTTATATTTCATCATTTTGGATTTAAATTTTGAGAATGAAAACTCTTTTAATAGGGTGCTTTGTTCTTCAAATGCTTTTCAACGAATGTCGGGCAATCAAATTTCAAAATAAATATCAAATACAGGATAAGAAATCAAAAAAAGATTTATAGTAATTTTATTTTTTTTAACCCTCTCCCCTTAGGAGCTCCCACTCCTTTTGCTCCTTAGGTGACTCGAACTCGCAACCTTCAGGTTGGAAGTGAGGGGTGCTTACCATCCGACCAACTCTCTCTCGTCATTTATAGTACATGTTGATCTTTCTCTTACTAAAAATAAATAAATAAATTTTTCCTTTTATTTTATTTTTCTTGGTAAAGTTGGATAGTTTTTTTCATTATTATGATGTTGAAAATCCAAAATGGTACATACAAAAACTAAAATGACAAGAATATTTTGTTTTTTAGGGTACAAAAATTATTATTTTCACATGCCATATCATTAGTTGAGTTGATACAGACAGTGAATACTTAAAAATGTTTTTTCATGTAAAAAGAAGAAGGAAAGATCGGTTATATGACACATAAAATAATTAATTTTAATTTATATAAAGAAGATCGATGAAATGACATAAATGAAAAAGGGAAAAAGGACAAATATACCTTGAACTATCGTAAATGGTATGCAGATATCCTCCGCATCTTTTTGGGACATTGGTGCCCCTACCGTCCAAAAACTAGAACATATATACCCTTTATATTAACGGACATACACGTGTCATAATCTTATCCACCGATCCGACGGATAAGATTGCCCCACGTATTCCTATTTAGTCTTCCGTTAGAGTAAAAAGATAAGAAATACAGGTTGAAATTATTATAAGTAATATATTACTATTAGTTAGTAGAATATATTCCTTAAAAAAAACATAATTTTGACCGTACAATAGCTCATCTTTAGTCCACTTATTAATAAGTTGTTATTTTCCCGAGATATAGAGGAAATAATAAGATTTTTCTATCTTTGATAAGAATTTTAAGTTAGAAAATAATTATGCTTTGATGAATTTGAATCAATTAGATCATAGTTGATTCTGAATACCAATAATTAAACAAATAATTTTTTTTTTTACACTATTTTATACGAATCAATGTAAAAGAAGAGAATTTTTTTAATTATAAAAATATCTTCTCACATACTTCTCACATACCTAGTCTTCATCTCATTAAATGATTGATACAACTACCACACGATCAACACCTATAGGTGTGAATCACACGCGTCACATATTTCTCGAGATAGATTTAAAATTTTAATTTTAATATAATTTATTTTAAAATTATAAACATTAATTTATATAATTATATATTCGTACCTATTATTTATTAGTTCATAAATTTATATTCATATAAATTCAATATCATAAAACTGCATCGGCAATTCATTCTAGATATAACCAATAAACTTAGAAATAACTCTATTCCCTACCCCACCCTCCACACACAACAAAAATCAATGTCAACCTCACAATCCTTCAAAAACCCACTTGCCAAAATCTAGTAAATTTTTACTCCTATATTTATGTTTTGCATCAAAAATATTTAATTCTATGAATTGACATCGCAAAGTTACATGTACCTTTGAGTCTCGTATATAAAATTCTATATTTTCATTGGCCAAAAAACTTTGAAACAACTCAATATATTCCTCATCCCCACTCAAAAATCAATGTCAGCCTCACCATACTCGAAAAATTTAAATTTACTAATTTAATTTAATAAATTTTACACATAAATTTACGTTTCATATAAAAAATACTGAATTCATATAAATCTATGCCATAAAGAAATATCCACCTCTTGAAATTTCTATATCAAATTGTATTTCATTGATCAAAAAACATAGAAATAATTTTACTTCTCCACCCCCTACCCCCACATCGAAAAATTGATATCAGATTTCACAATCCTCCAAAAATCTATTAATCAAGTTTAACATACTTTTACACATGAATTTACATTTCAATGTTTAAAATAGGAATAAGGGTCTGAAAAATATCCTAACTTTGATCGGATTTGTTGTTGCGATACTACACTTTCATGAGGACCTATTACCTCTCTAGACTATTTAATACCGTATTTTTTACCCCTTGAACTATTTAATAGTGTATTTTAAAGGTATATATGTGCTCACGTGGACACCTTACTATTTATAATTTTGCATTATTTTTTATGTCCACGTGGACAAATATATATGTTTAAAATACGGTATTAAATAGTCTAGGGAGGTAATAGGGTCCTCATAAAAGTTTAGTATCGCAACAGCAAATTTAACCAAAATTGGAGTATTTTTCAGACCCTTATCCCTTTAAAATACATAGTAATTTATATGATTTTAATGTAGTAAAGTTACATTCACCTCAGCATCTTCGATATCAAATTCTTTATTTTTATTGGCTAAAATCTATAACGCACTAGAACGCCTTTGTTGACAACTCTACCCTACATTCACTCAAAAATCAATGTCAACCTCAGAATCCTCCAAAAATCAACTGACCAATCAATGTATGCCTCTTGGTTGTTTAATAAGAGGCCTATCTTTGTCCATTCTCTTTTTGGTAAATAGTATTTTTTTTTATATAAAAAAAGCTTTGAAGTTAACCACACAAATTTGAGCATCAAAATCTCCACAAAAGAGACATGTACTATTCTCACTTGCCATAAAAAAAATATATTTTGTGGTCATGATGTTATAATCAGAAGTTCCTTGTTCGAATTTTAAATATGAAATTATTTTATTGGAAAGTATTACTTTTAAAAATGATTTTTTTATTATGTAAATCTGAATTTAATCAATTAAATTTCAATGTAGATATCAGATATCAAACAATTTTTTTTTTCCATTACAAATCCTTGCACCTTTCCCCTACACACAATATTAATTACAAATCTTTGCCCCCCACCACCACCACACACACACACAAAATATTAATACTAATAAATCCCCTCATATTGCATTCTTCTCCAACACAAGAATATATTCTCTCTCTTACACTATAGTTTGTAGACCACAATAAAACCATCATTTCTCCCTTCAACAACACTCCCTCTTGGCTAGCTCCAATACTATAGTTTGGAGACTAGCCAAACCAAAAAAAATAATAAAAAATCTTCCTTCTACAATTTGCTTCAAATTCATTCAATATCAACAACAAAAATTCAACAATACGTTCATTATGACGAACAAACGTGAAAATCCATCATTTTTTTCTATACATCCCTCAAGACGCCTCGATCCTAACAATGACAAGGTTGAGTCGACAAGGACTAATAATTTACTAGTGAAGAAAAACAATGTTACGATTAAGCGTGATCAAGAAAAATTCAACGATGCAGGAACTATGTCAGACATGATCAATGTGCACGTGGGACATGCTAGTGCACATAAAGAGGGCGGGTCGATGAGGACAGAGGATAGTGGACGTGAAAGATTGAAGAGACATAGAATTGAAGTGGCAGGACATGTATGGATACCAGAAATTTGGGGACAAGAGGAATTACTCAAAGATTGGATTGATTGTAGTGCATTTGATTCAAAATTGATGAATAATAATAATATAATGTCAGCTAGAGCTGCTTTGGTTGAAGAAAGAAGAAGAACAAATTCATCTTGCAGATTGAGAATTGAAAATAGCTATTGAAAATATGCTCCAAAAAAAAAAAGATGAGTTTTTTTTTATTTTTGCATTTTTATTTTATTCTGATTTTTATTTTTTTGGGTTTTTTTTTTACTCTTTAATTGAACTGTTTTATTATTTTTATTATCATAATAATTGTGTGTTTCCATGTTAATACATTGAAGAAATACATATGTTTATGGTTGGGGATAATAGCACTTTTGGTCCCTGAATTATAGGTAAATTCTTATTTCGATTCATGTGATTCCTTTATGTGAAAATATGCTATTTTGAATTTTATTTTAGAATTCTATTACCGTCAAATATGAAATAATAGTATATATTTTTTATTAATTGAAAGTTTAATATACTTTAGTTGGATATTAGTAGGACTTATATATTTTCCTTTTTCTAAAAAAAAAAATGGAGGGGTGAAGGGGGTAAAAGCCACAGAGCAATAATGGTAAATTCACGATTAATCACTTTTCAGCTCATGTATTTAAATATTATTTTTATTTATTAAATTTGAAATTTTATAACTATGTTATTTTTCAAAGATAATGCCGAAAAATGGTCACGGAACTCTATTCTTACGATCAATACAAGCATCTATTTTATTGTATGTGAAAATTCACATGAAATCACCTTTTCATTTCGTATAATTGAAAAATAGTTACTATCCTGAAAATTCTTTGATATTGCTATAGAATTGGACTTATAAAAATGTGAAATTCGAAAATAATAACCATTTTCCAATTATAAAGTTGAAAAGTGACTAGTCCACTATCTTATTATATTGATAACTTAATTGAAAGATCATGACCTAATCAATCTATAATTAAGGATCACATCGATCAATTAATAAGTTCTGAAGAATTTTTAGCTTAAAAACGACTTTTCATTCTCTTGTTTTATCATGACGCGTTCCTTTCCCCGCCCCACAAGCTGACAACTTGAGGACCAGTAAACGTCTTTTTTTTGTTTTTCACATGTACCCTAATTTTTCCAAAGGAAGGAAAATGATTTTTTTTCTTTTTGTAAAGTCAAAATAAGGAAAAAGAGATAGGGATTGGAACTAACCATCGAAAATTATGTTATGTAGATATATCAATCTTTTTATGTACATATAATATATGTTGAATCTCTTGGATTGCCACCGATCGTGAAAACTTTATTTTCAAAGTAGAACTTTTCGATACGAATTTGAAGTGGGCTCAAAACTGTTAGGATTTTGCCATGATTTTCTTACCATAATTTAAGATTTATTTTTCCTTAAAGAAAAGACAAAACATTACCATAAATGTTTTTACTTTTCCTGAAAGGAAAATATAATATTCTTTCATATTTGGTTTATTTTTTACTTTTAGGAAAAGGTTTTGGAGTATCTAGTTTTTTTCTAGTAGGAAAGGTTTTACGACTCTATAAATATAGGTTTGTTTCTTCTAACACAATAACAATAATATCCACAATGTAGTCGTTTAAGAGTCTTGTTAATGGGGAGATTTATTCTCTCTAAAGTTTCAATGTTTTTCTTTATATTAGTTTTGATATAATAATATTTTGATTTTTTAGTATAAGTTTTTGTTATCTGATTTATCAATTATATGATTTGTAAATTGTAAGCTTCCGCATGACGCCCTAATCACCCATCATAACCCAACAAAAACGAGGTGGAAACACCAATGGAAAACCACAATAATAAGAAGGTGAGAAAAAGCCAAAACGGAATTTCAACATGTAACATAGATCACATAATGTGGCTATTTGAGAGATGCATTCATATATGCTAAAATCCAACTTGTTATACAACTTGCATGAATAAGAATATTATACAGTAATAATGAACCCAGCCAAAACAAGATGGTCCCAGCTTTAATAAGTTCTTTAGAAATTTGCAATTTATCCTTTTTAGATTTAATGGTAAAAACCACATTGAACTATTGATTTTTTCACGAGTTTCACACTTTAGCTAACGGTTATTCCTTTTTTTCTAGCTGAACTATCACCATAGTCCATATTTTGTATTAAAACACACTAAATTATCAGTTGTTCCCTTTTTCTACCTGAACTATCACCATCGTTCAGGTAAAAAAAAGAAAGAAAGATAGTTGAGATGTGTTTTACTATATATATGGTGACAGTTCAAGTAGAAAAAAGGAACAAAACTCGCGAAAAAATGACAGTTCATGTGTATTTTTAACCATTATGTCTTCTTTTAATTCTCTAGTACAATTCATAGTAGTGATAATACTAAATATGAATTAGACTGCCTATAAGAAGGGGGGAAAGGATAGTAGTCATAAGGCTCAAAATTACTGTGAATTAGGGGAGGGTGTCACTCGGTAGCTTTGGCTCAAAACTTGTAACCAAATGTGAATACAGTAGCATATATAAGAAGTGGATTCGGAGGCTAGCCATGGATTGCCAGAACTCATAAACTTTAAATCTTGGATACGCGTTTGCTGTGAATTATGCTTCTACAGTCCTACATCATTGATAAAAATGTTGACAGCAGAAATGATGGTATCAACTTTGCACATATATTCTCTTATTTTTCTAATATAATATGTAATAATGATATCACTAAGGATTGTGGTGGATAGATAGAGTCCCTCTGCCCTTAAGAAGAGATCTTGAATTCGAGAAAATAAATAGTTTTCCAGAAGTTTGAGGCATCAACAGGCTCAAAATTACTATAAC
>NW_026027538.1:0-426 GCF_019186545.1 Solanum stenotomum | reverse complement strand
CACCCGAGGACCGAGTTATGGCCGTTTCAAGTTTCCCAAATTCAAAGCCACCTTCCACCTTTAAGGTGCTGAATTTCAAACGGCCGTAACTTTCGGCTCGAACGTCCGTTTGACGCAATCTTTTTTTGGAAACATCGTATTTTTCAGTGATCTATATGAGGAGCCCATCGCCTTTGTCTGAATTTCCTTTTATTTTTTTCATCATATTTCCGCGCCCGTAAGAATCAGTAAAAGGCGTTTTTGGGAAAATCGGCACGCGCAAACCGCCTTTAGGCAGTTTGGTTGCGTAGATCTCGAAAAAATACGCGGATTCAACAAAAAAATTGCCTGAAACGGACACCCGAGGCCCGAGTTATGGCCGTTTGAAGTTTCCCAAATTCAAAGCCACCTTCCACCTTCAAGGTGCTGAATTTCAAACGGCCGTAA
>NW_026027537.1:0-888 GCF_019186545.1 Solanum stenotomum | reverse complement strand
ATATTCGGCCTTGACTTGTTGACAACTACGGCAACCCGAAACAAATTTTGCAATGTCCTTCTTCATACCGCCCCACCAATACACATCCCTCAAGTCTTTATACATCTTTGTTGACCCCGGATGAATAGAGTAAAAAGAATTATGAGTCTCATCAAGGATTATTTCCCTCACACCATCCACACAAGGAACACATAATCTACCTTGGTACCTAAGGGAACCATCTTCCCCTTGGGAGAAAACCTCCACCTTACCACTACACACCGAAGCCTTTAATTCTACCAAAGAAGGATCAAGATCTTGCTTGACTATCACCTCATCAACCAAGGAAGACCTTGAACCATCCACAACAACTACTCCTCCACTATCCACCCCTTCTAACCTAACTCCCAATTTGGCCAACCGATGGACCTCCTTAACCAACTCTTTACTACCTTCCTCCACATGAGCCAAGCTACCCATGGACACTCTACTCAATGCATCCGCCACCACATTAGCTTTCCCCGGATGATAGTGAACACTCATATCATAATCCTTAAGGAATTCTAACCACCTCCTTTGTCTCAAGTTAAGATCTTTTTGCGTAAGCACATATTGGAGATTCTTATGGTCGGTGAAGATATCAACATACACCCCATACAAATAATGACGCCAATTCAAGATCATGGGTTGGGTAATTTTTTTCATGAACCTTAAGTTGCCTAGAAGCATAGGCTATAACCTTACCACTTAGCATCAACACACTACCCAACCCAATACGGGAAGCATCACAATAAACAACAAAACCTTCTAACCCATCCGGAAGTGACAAAATAGGAGCGGACACAAGCCTTTCTTTCAAAGTTTGGAAGCTTTCCTCACACTCATCCGACCACACAAATTTGGCCTTCT
>NW_026027536.1:0-228 GCF_019186545.1 Solanum stenotomum | reverse complement strand
CTTATGGATCAGGTCTTGTTCTTTTTAGCATTGTGTACATATTGATGTTAATAAAATGATCCTAGGATAAAAAATTTGATAAAAAAAAAGTGTATTAGATGACAAGGGAAAATATATCAAAAAAATATGAATAAGTGTAAATATAACTTTTTCTAAGAGTATAAGGGCAAATATGACCTTTTTTAGTTTTTTCTAATCTGTTTCAGATTCTATTTTCTTTATTGGTTT
>NW_026027535.1:0-278 GCF_019186545.1 Solanum stenotomum | reverse complement strand
TTGAAAGCTATAAACTAACTAAATATATATTAACAAAGTAGATTATAAATAATATTTTTATCTATAAATAAAATAAAATTATATTTTTTACAAAATTTTACAAGCCCAAATTTGAAATAAAATATATAAACACTGAAAACTATAACTACCTAAAAATATATTAACAAAGTAGATTATAAATAATATTTTTTATAAATAAAATAAAATTATATATATATATATATATTATATCGGTTTGGTTTGGGTTCGGTTTGACTTTTTTTCATTTAATACCAAAC
>NW_026027534.1:0-869 GCF_019186545.1 Solanum stenotomum | reverse complement strand
CATTCAAATATTCTTGTTATACTTTTACCGGTTGTTTCTACTATATATGTAAAGAGAGAATTGATATGTGTTTTAATTTCTTTATTTTAGTAAGAATAAGGTTGCATTTTTTAAAATCAATTTTTAACTATTATATACTCCTTCCATCTCAATGAAAAAGTTTGAACAAAGTAACATGGAATACACGTGCAAAGCACGTGTCTAGATACTAGTTATTCAAAATAAACAAAGGCCAACACACTCATATTCTTTTATTGGTAATTTTTTTCATACTTCTTATTTATTGTACTCCTCACATCCATATTTAGCGAATTGTTCGTTAACTGATAATAAATGTATGTTAATCAATAATAAATATATGTTGACCCTTTTTTTTCATCTATATCAATAGTTGACTCTCCACAATCGATATTAAAAAGCCTACAACTTTGATTTTGAATTCAATTTTTAAAATTATAATTTTATTTGGATTAAATATTATTGTTTAAAACTTGTATCTCAATGTTGAAGGCATAACATTGTGAAATATATTACTCCATAAATTTCCATAGTTACCAAAAAAGGGTGGCATGTAAGTCAAAATAAGTGGAGCCCACAGTGGGCAATGCAATATGGGCTAAAAATGTCTTTACAGCTACAAGGAAAACAAAGCTGCAATAATCTGAACCAATGAGAAAAAAGAAATCAGCTTAAATGACTCAACTACCCTCAGCAGGCAAGCAGGCATATTGACCTGCTGCTTGCTTGAGCTAAATGCACACATACAGTCTACAGAGACAGTCTCTCTCACACACACACATACAGTCTACATAGATGTTATTTATATATATAGTTGACAATAGTTTGTGGCTTTGTTATTTACATCTTGC
>NW_026027533.1:0-405 GCF_019186545.1 Solanum stenotomum | reverse complement strand
AAAAAAAAAAAAAGAAAAAAAAAAGAGAAGAAGTTTTGCTTTTTGATCTATGGAAACGGAAGAAAAGTGAATTGTTGTGTATGTGAGTTCCTAAGGCAATCCGACCTTGATATTTATAGCCCACAGGAGTCATAACCCAGCCAATGAGAGATGATCACGAGGATTTATACGCCGTTGGATGAAAAAGCAAATCAACGGTGGATAATGGTGCTGACACATTTAATTGTTTTCAAGAATTATGATAATTTTATTGCAAAAAAAGTATTATGATTAATTTGTTGCCAAATAAAAGGATTATTCATTTGGATATTAAACCTCAGATCATTCTTGTTGACCATTTTGTGTTTTTCATAATTCCTTATTATTAATAATACAACTTCAGTCTTACTATAGAAATGTTAGTTT
>NW_026027532.1:0-1956 GCF_019186545.1 Solanum stenotomum | reverse complement strand
GTGTTATGGAACTTGGGGGTCAGTGGGAGCAGTATTTGCCTTTGGCAGAGTTTGCATACAACAACAGCTACCATTAGAGTATTCAGATGCCCCATTCGAGGCCTTATATGGTAGGCATTGTGGCTGTCTAGTTGGTTGGTTTGAGTCTACACACCCCAGGCCACGCGTTACGGACTTGATGCGAGATGCTTTAGATCACGTGAGGGTGATTCAAGATAGGCTCAGGACAGCCTAGAGTAGACCTAAGAGTTATGCAAACCGTAGGCGTCGACAATTGAAATTTGCTTTTGGTGATAGAGTATTGCTCCGTGTATCGCCCATGAAGGGTGTATTGAGATTTGGGAGGCGGGGTAAGCTTAGCCCCAGGTATATAGTTCCTTTTGAGATATTGAGGACAGTTGGGGAGGTCGCATATGAGTTAGCTTTGCCCCCGGCCTTTTCAGCTATTCACCCAGTTTTTCATGTTTCGATGTTGCGTCGGTATGTTCCAGATGAGTCCCATGTGATTCAATATGATGCAGTTGACTTGGATGACAGTTTGAGATACATTGAGGAGCCAGTTGCTATTTTGGCCAGAGATGCCAGACGGTTGCGTTCCAGAGCCATTCCTGTGTTTAAGGTCTATCGGAGAAATCGTCCAGTTTAGGAGGCTATCTGGGAGACCGAGCATGAGATGCAGGCGCAGTTCCTCGACTTATTTGAGCCTTCAGGTAGTTCTTGACTCTTACTTTCGCAGACGAAAATTCTTTTAGAAGTGGATATTGTAATGACCTGGAGGGTCATTTTTAAATTAAAGAATTCATTCCATCGTTTAGAGCGTTCCTGTTGCAACCCCAAGTCATTTATAACTTGCTGGCACTGACTGTTCGGTCGCCTAGTCGTTCGTTTGAGTTTTAGGCCCGTTTCCCTGTTTTGGAGATTTTATAACTTGAAAAGTTAACTTTGGTCATAAATTCAGGTAAAAGTCCTCTGAATAAAATTCTGACGATTCTATCAGCTCTGAAATGGCAAAATTTGGCTAGTAGCATGGCCAACACGAGTATCAAGGCAATCGGTACGAGTTTAGGGCCATTTGACGTTTTTTCCCTTGCAATTTGGCCTATAGTTGACTTTAGTCAACCTTCTTGGAAGACGTGCTCAGATGAAAATTCTGACAGCTAGGTTAGCTTCAGAATATCGATTTTGGTCTAGAATGACCCTTTGTTGACTTCCCGAGGCTTTAGATGACCGTTGTGGAATCTGTCTCAAAACGATACTGGGTGTATGACCCACTTTTCATCGAAATTATCTGCAATGGAAATTTTGACTTCACCGTTAAGTCCGAAATATCATTTTCAATCAGATTCCATATATGGTTTGTGGTTTTCCGACTCCGAACGAGTCCGGAACATCGAAATTTAAGTTTGAAGAGTTGTTAAATTCTGATGCGGTGGTGACGTGGCAGAGCCACGCGACGCCACGCGACGCCACGTGGTAGCGTGTTGAAATCTGGAAATTTCCAGATTTAAGGACAATTTTCGTCCATTTTTTTCCCTCATCTTCAAACATAGATATCTCCTCCATTTTCAGCTCAAATTAGGTGATTCAAAGGACTAATTTCAATAGAATTTCGTGGGGATTCTAGAGGTGAGCTCAAAAACGCGAGGGGAGGCTTAGTTTGAGGTAAGGAATCGAATTTAGCTACTGCTAGAGTGATTTCCGGAATAATTTATTGTTGAAATTTGGAAGGTTAGATCTTGATCATCTTAGGTCCGTTTTGAGTCATTCTTGAGGCTAATTTGTAGAGTTTTTCGCAAGTATCGTCGTGGCATAATTTGTTTGGGTTGGAAGGGTGTCGTTTTTCCAGAATTTGGTGATCAAGGGGCTGCCAAGTCGTCAGTCAAGACTTATTAATGATTTTAATTGTTGGGGCTGATTTGCTATGTTTAAGGCATCTTTTTGTGCTAAATTTTAGGG
>NW_026027531.1:0-554 GCF_019186545.1 Solanum stenotomum | reverse complement strand
GGGGAACTTCAACTAAGAAAGAAGAAGATTAAGAAGAATTGCTTAATTATGGCCATTTTGTGTTCGAATTCTAAACCAGCGAGGCGCTGCTGGATGCTTCTGATCAATAGAACACGAAGAAGAGGAAATCGAATTATGTATGATGAGCTTGAGTCGTGTCACAAAAAGAGTTATGATAAGCTTGAGTCGAGTAACAAAAAAGGATATGATGAGCTTGAGTCGATTATTTCCAAGATCGAATTCCAGCTATTTCTTATGTAGTGTATTATTATTTTGCCTTTTTTCTACCCTTTCTATTCGAGGAGTCAAAACAAAGAGTATAAAATATCTTTTGGTATTCGTTCTTCTCCCTCTCTTATTTCTGAAATATTATTTAGGCAGGGCTCTTGAAGGCTTCCTTGCCGCGTGCGACGCGGGAAGGAGTTCCCCGTCTGGCCCTTTTTACCCTTTTGGGAGAGAAGCACAACCACACATTCCTGAGCCCGAGGTTGCGCCCATTCTGTGCGCCGTTCTGGTTCTGGAATTTGAACGCCCTCTCCTTCATGATATCCAAA
>NW_026027530.1:0-452 GCF_019186545.1 Solanum stenotomum | reverse complement strand
TAAGTCTTTTCGCTTTTTGGCGGTCAAGATTACAGATTCGGCGGAGGATTACGCCAAACTTTACATTAATGAGATTGTGAGGTTGCATGGAGTTCCTTTGTCTATCATCTCAGATAGAGGTCCTCAGTTTACATCTCATTTCTGGAAGTCATTTCAGAAAGGTCTTGGTACTCAGGTTAATCTTAGCACAACATTTTATCCGCAGACGAATGATCAGGCAGAGCGTACCATTCAGACATTAGAGGACATGTTGAGAGCTTGTGTGATCGACTTCAAGGGTAGTTGGGATGATCACCTTCCTCTGATTGAGTTCGCCTACAACAATAGTTACCATTCCAGCATTCAAATAGCCCCTTGTGAGGCATTGTATGGGCGTAGATGTAGATCTCCAGTTGGTTGGTTTGAAGTAGGTGAAACAGCCTTAATAGGAACAGATTCGGTCCTTGATGCTA
>NW_026027529.1:0-1321 GCF_019186545.1 Solanum stenotomum | reverse complement strand
AACCCAGCAAAGCATATGGCAACATCTCGTGCCAACCTCTACGATTATCAATCATTTTCCTTAAAATCTTCTTTATGTTCTTATTGGCAGCTTCTACAGCTCCATTCATTTGGGGACGATAGGCAGTCGAGTTTCGGTGAGTAATCTTGAATTGTTCACATATTTCTCTCATCAAGTGACTGTTGAGATTTGCCCCATTATCGGTAATGATGGATTCTGGTACTCCAAACCTACATATCAAATTGTTGCGAACAAAATCAGCTACAACTTTCTTGGTCACCGACTTGTACGAAGCTGCTTCCACCCACTTGGTGAAGTAGTCAATAGCAACCAAAATGAATCTGTATCCGTTAGAGGCGGCTGGCTCTATCGGACCAATGACATCCATGCCCCAAGCTACAAATGGCCAAGGTGAACTCATAGCATTGAGTTCATGAGGCGGGACACGAATCAAATCACCATGCACCTGACATTTATGACACTTCTGCACAAACTTACAACAGTCATGCTCCATAGTCATCCAAAAATAGCCGGCTCGAAGGACCTTCCTCGACAAAGTGAGTCTCCGGCATGTATTTGTTCCAGAAGCTTCGCAGCTTCACTAGCATCAACGCATCTGAGAAGACCTAAATCAGGAGTCCTCCTGTAAAGGATTTCCCCGCTTGCAAAGAAATTGAGGGCCATACGGCGTATCGACTTCTTCTGGTTAAACGTTGCATTTTCAGGATAAGTCCCGTCCTCTAAATACTTCTTGATGTCAAAATACCAAGGCAGACCATCTGGTTCCGCTTCAACATGCGAGCAATGGACGGGCTGCTCTTTTACTTCTATATCCACTGGATCAATATAGCTTGTATCTGGGTGTTTAATCATTGAGGCAATGGTGGCAAGAGCATCAGCCAACTCATTCTGTGTCCTGGGAGTGTGTCTGAACTCAATCTTGCGGAATCTTTTGTACAACTTCTGTATATACCGCACATACGGTGTGATCTTTGAATTCTTCGCAGCCCATTCTCCTTGAACTTGATGAATCAGCAAATCTGAATCTCCAATAACCAGCAACTCGTGAACATTCATATCCATCGCCATCTTCAGACCGAGGATGCAAGCTTCATACTCAGCCATGTTGTTTGTGCATTCAAATCGGAGTTTAGCCGCCATAGGATAGTGCTGACCGGTTTCTGACACTAAGACCGCTCCGATTCCCTTTCCTTGATGATTCGCCGCTCCATCAAAGAATACTCTCCAACCAGGGTATGCCTCAGAAATATCTTCACCCACAAATGAAACTTTCTCGTCAGGGAAATATGTCTTGAGCGGT
>NW_026027528.1:0-1321 GCF_019186545.1 Solanum stenotomum | reverse complement strand
CAACATACACTCGTGGAGCTCATATGAAATTTACTCTAAAAAACATTTATTCAAGGAGGAATCTCTCAACTCCAACTAAGGCATGCTCAAATTTTCATCTCATGAAGTCTAATAGGCAACTCATACTCAATGCACTACAACATGAGGAAAATCATTTAAATGAAACTCATTTTCTTTCAAAACACAAGTTTTTATGAGCATGCACCACAGAAGGAAATCATGGAAACATACAAACCATACATAGCTTCACATAAAAGCACTCATGAGGAACTAATCATTATAATGCTAAAGAAGGAATACAATGAATAATGATGAGGATATCGGTACATCTCATTAGCCCTTTGTCTTCCAAGTAGCACCCTCACTTAAAGCCCTCACTAAAGGTCACTCCTTCACACGTTCTTGGAAGCAATTTCCTTGGCCTTCTATTTCTTAATCTGCCGGTCTAAGATCCCTACTGGTATTTCTAAATTAGTGGAATTCTTAATAACTCTCCAACACTTCTTAAGGGATTTATGAATGTCGGATCCCCAAAACCCTTTTATATCAAAGAGACATGGAAAACCAGACACACCGGTTCCACTAATTAATCAACTCTAGTTCATAAGTAACCTTACCAACTCCACTTAAAATCTCATATGAGCCTACAAAACCGGGACTAAACCTCCCAAACTCAATACATCTCTCAAAGTGAGAATTTCAAGCCAACCAAGTCATAACCATCAGGAACATTCCACGACCTTGCTCTCTAAGCACATCATCTCCCACTTAGGAGCATGCCTAAACGGACTTTCTAAGCACCATTTTTTCCTATTCAACTGAGGTCGGATTGAGTTATCACTAAACTTTTACATTCATCTCAAGATGACTCTAAACCATGGTGAACTATAATACTACCTTTTAGAAGAGTGTACTCACTCAACTCATCTAGGCATTATTCACATACCTTATTCATCGAACCATTCAACCTACCCAAATCTCAAAATGGCCAAGTAGGGTTCTACGTAGTGGCGTTGCCAAAAATTTTAAGAAGGGTGTCCAAGAATCGCATAGGTAAAAATAATAATTTGATGATGGGTGCACTAAAATTTTGAAATCAAACCACGTAACATTAAAAATTATTTTTTTTAATTAAAAAATATACTAATTTTTTTAAAATCAAACTATATAAAATTTAGCTTGAATTTTCATGTTTATTAAATAGGAAGTGAACAAAAATAAACGAGAAAGAAAAACCTTAGTTTATAATGAAATTACTTTTATACATCAATATTTCACAAACCTTTGGTGACTTACCAAAGATATGAATAATAAAGAGTAA
>NW_026027527.1:0-395 GCF_019186545.1 Solanum stenotomum | reverse complement strand
ATTGAACAAACTTCGATTATCAAAATAAGCTCCTAACCTTTAATCAAGAAACAAGTAAACCACTTCTCATTCTCGCTATTCTTTTTAAGTTTAAAACGGTAACCTTTTAATTTTTGACGCGCTTTTCACTTTCTTTCCTAAAAAAATTAAGTACTATTTATTTTTTTACTTATTAACCATAACACACGCAACTTTTTTTTAAGTATGTTTTAAAAAAATTAAATATTTTTGGTAAGTAGATGATTTTTACAAAACGGTTAGATATCGTTTTGTCGCAAATAAAGTTATTATGAAATTATAGTCTTGAGATTATAATTACTTGATTATTTTATCCCACCTCTCAAGTGGAATAAAATAAGAAAAATTTGTATGAAATAACAAACTATTAATTCAAA
>NW_026027526.1:0-2372 GCF_019186545.1 Solanum stenotomum | reverse complement strand
AATGCAACTCATCTCCTAATGAAAAAAAAATACAAATGATCTGTTTTTTGTTTATTACCATCAAAATAGGAAAATTAAAATGATATTTTTAGAAGTCGTCCCATAGAAAATTTCAGTATTTTTTTCACATACGGATGATGCCGAAGAATACTTTTAATGAAACTTGTGGACTGCAGGAATTGGTAATTGGATACACTATAATGTTTCAATTATCAAGTTTTTCTTCTATTTCTTTATTATATTGTGTAATACAACAACATATGGTTCTCCAATTTTAACTAATATTTTAATTCTTCTAGCCACGTTGTTCTTGATTTCCTAGACAATAATTATTTAAAGAAGAGTTTCTAAGAAGCAACCTTCTGATTTTTCAGATTGCCAAGATTCGGTAAAGTGGACCACATTCTCTTGTTGTTATCATAAAGAAAATGACTAATAAACTCCCATACCTTGAGGGGTAGGGGTAGGGGTAGGGGTGGGGGTGGGGGGCAATACATATTGTTTTTATTTATAGAAATAACCAAACTCAACCTTTCTTATGTAATGAAACGTCACAGTTGAGAAAAAAGATAGATTTTCTTTCATTTTTTTCCCACTTTACACAGACATTCTATAACTAGAAGAAATGAATTTGAAGATATATGATGTTGCTACTTAAGTTGGGAAATTTTCTAAGTGTGGAATAGTGGAATTTTCTTGCAAGAGTACTATTCCTTTTCATGCGTATCGAATAAATCAAAATTCATTAAATGTCTAACACTCCTTTGTGACTCATATATCTTGTGACTTTATTACACATGTATGATGAAATATGTGTGCATCATATAGTTGCCCTACACTTCACTCAAAATATCTCTCTCTATGCTTATCTTAAAATTTATTTATCCATTAGGTTAATTAAACAAGGGGCAAGCCTGGTTTTTATGTTTCTAGTTGTCTATTCAACAGATATGATTTGATAAAGCTTTATCTAGCTAAGATGTTTGAGATATAATATTCTTACCCGTGTATGCTGAAATTCGAACATTGATCTTTTATGATTTTCATCCCACATCATTAACTGATGGACCATACCCTGGTGTGCCATAGAGGGAGATTACGAAAACCACTAAGCTGTACAAACCTGTGCAAAATAAAGAGTTTTCATGTATAATGTCAGTCGTATTTAAGACACTAAAAAACAATATGGGACCCCAATACTTCTATGTATATACACATAATGATGTATCGTACTGTATTTTGAACTTGTGATTGATGTGAAGGTGTTGTACATGTCCTAAAAAGAAGACCACCAACCTCCAAATTAGTGAGGTCACAAGTTCATATCCACCTTGTAAAGTGAATCACTACACATAGTGAGTGCATTCCCAGCTAAGAAACGAATCAAATCTCCAGTAGTAAAACTGATTCATTTGGTGCATCTATCTGACCATCAAAACCACAAGATAAGATTTTGATAAAAGTTAATGAATGGTTATCTAACTGGGTACCCCCTGAATCTCATACCATCATGAAAACTGGTTGCTTGCAAATCTGTGTGCTCCCCAAATACTACTCTTCGAGGGGGCCAATCGATAATGTGCAGTCACTTATCAATGGCCCTACTCCAAGACCATATTAGAGGAAATTCAAGGGGAATTGATAACAAAATTTGAAACTACACGTAGTTACTTGGGTCCTGTCACAGTTGATAGGCAAAGTGCATAGCAAACATGAACAGGCTGCGTTACTTGTAAGCATCTCAAAGGCAGTAATCATTCATTTTAGCTTACTACAATTACCATAGTTAAAAAAAAGGGAATGAGAAGAGGTGGAAAATGGAAAGTTGAGAGGGACAAGCACACTGGAATGACAGCACAAATTGGACCACCACCTACAAAAAGTATCACAATTCTTTCTATCCTTTGCACCCTGTCTATTTCACCGGGTACTTTTACCTTCCATCAAGACAATTATCAAATAACTTTGTCCATAAAAACAAAACTTAGACGGATAGGAAGAAACCACCTACTATTTATTTTTTTGTTTATGCTGGGACACCAAAGTAAACTCCGCTTGAATTACGTGGCCCAATCTGAGTTGTCCAATGCCCCAGAAGAAAGGAATACCTGGCAAAAACTCATCACTCACATGCATGCAGTGAGTTGCACTAAATGTATGAGAGAGAAAGAGAAACTAAGATAGAGAAGAGGGAGGGGGCCCAAAAATTTCCTGACAAAACTGATCTTGATATACCAGCAAGAGAATAGAAAATTCACCATAACCTAGCCAACCATAAAAGAAAATGAAAGCTGCACTGCACCTTACAAGAAAAAAAAAGTATGCAAGGGAACATGGTAAAAAAACTAACTTTTAACACCACTATTTCTTCT
>NW_026027525.1:0-2375 GCF_019186545.1 Solanum stenotomum | reverse complement strand
CAGTGAATTTTTTATAAGTTTTTTTTTTTTAAAATTAACTTGTTATTTATTGTGATTTATAATATATTTACGTAAAACATACTCTAAATAAAAATAATTAGCAACTTAAAATATATAAAAACATACTAAAAAATTGATTAACTTCAAATTTCATATGTACCACATAAATTAAAACAGAAACAGTAACATATATTGGGCCCCGTGCTGGCACGGAGTCCCATATCTAGTATTACCCTTTATTAGAAATGGGAGTTGGTGTACGAACACAGCTTCAACGAATTGTACCAAAAGTTATCTAATTTGTACGGTGAATTTAGAGTTATTTTTTACTCTGTCGACACGTATTGCACTTCAATTAAAACCCTCCACACGTGTTTAACTATTTGGCACATCCACTTCAACTTCTATATCCAGGTCTCTTTCTTCAGTCTTCTTCTCTTTTATTTCTGTGTCTGTTTATTCGAGCTTCCGCTACATGTCTTCAATGGTAAACTACTCATTTTATAAATTTTCAATTACAGAGCTATGTCTCAATTCCCCGTTTGCATGTGAGTATTTGATTCGTGTTTAATATTCTGCTTCATTCCTTTTTCGATAATCAAGTAAATATTTGTTTTTCGGAGATTATTGAGTTAGGATCTACAAATTTTCTTTGATTAACAATCTTCACTCTACCTATGAAATTATATTCATATTTATGTTTTATGTTTCCTTAGTATAGTCGTCTGATTTTAAATATTTAATTTTCCACTTTCTGCATGGTGGATTTTATTATACATGTGGTTGTTTATTAAGTTCTTCCTGAAGAATATTATTCTACTTTGATGCCTTAATTGTTACAACACTTATAACAGAGAATTGCTACTAAAACATAAAGAAGAAAATAACTAGAAGAGCATTGATGCATTCAGTATGTTTGATGAAATGCCCCAATGAAAGGAGTATAACACGTTCCAGCAAGTTTACAAACATCTTCTATGCAATCAATCTATAGCATTCGACATTGATCCTAGGTAATTCTTTTGTCACACTACTCTTACACAGAAAGCATATATCTTGAACTGAAAAACTCATACACGTATAGCTGATTGAATTTTCCATGAATTTACCACTTTAGTTTGCTTAGAAGGTGGAATATTTTCACAATGGTCATTAGCTTTTTACCCTGTGATTCAAAAAAACAAAGAATACAAAATAGGAATTCTCTTTTGTTCCCTTTCCTTTTGTATCATTTTTCTGGGATCAAGAAGCGCAACCATTAATGGTATGTCATGCGCATGGCATTATTGGATTTACGGTCAATAAAAGGTACTTGGCTCGCAAAATTAGAAGCTAATCACATACCTCTTTTACTTGCTTTTGGAGCTGATATAGAGCTTCATTTGAGGGTGACAAATGTAATCTTAGTAGTCATAGTAGCATGCTTTATAGCCAGAATTTCTTCAGAAATCGTCTAACTTGCAGTCTTCAAGTGATTCACTTATATATGTGTACATTTGGTACTCAACAGAATAACTCCATGCAATGAAGGTCATAAAACCACCTAACTGATGAAAACTGGCCAAAAAGGCAACTCGTGTCTCAAAATAAAATATTTGTATATATACATTACTTTACTCCTATTTAGAAATGGGAGTTTGGGAGGACCAACACTGCACTAAAGAGCTGGACTAAAAGCTATAAAAATTGTATATTGAGGCCCACCAAAAAGATGAACTAAAGTAACTTCATCTACTTCTACTTTTTCTACACATTGGAATGTGTACTGCTTTCTGTACACGTGTTTTTCTGACAATTTTGGTTATATTTTTCTTTAAAATAATTATTGCCTCGATTTTTATTTTTAACATTTATTTTTAATTTTAAAAGATTGGAAATTTCATGTTAAAAATTTAAATAATAGAAAAAATGATTTATTTAACTTTTATCATCATCAATACTACTAATTTATTTGACGTTTTTTCTTAATCTTCATCTCAATATTAATGTTATTTATATAATTTTCTTAAATCACTTATTTTTTCTTTTTTAACTCTTTTATATATATAAAAGTTGGATATGTAAATGATGATGTGGCATTTCTTAGAAGCTAAGATTACTATTTATCTAATTTCTCTAATTTTTTAAAAAAAATTGAAGCTATCATACGCAAATTTATGGTCAAACTTAAACTATTTGATTCTTGAGAAATAAAAAGTGTCACATAAAATGGGATAGACGAAGGATAACTCTCAATTAAATTTATTTCACTTTTTATTTTCCATTTTTAACATAATTTTTCAACTTGGATTTCTAGGAATTCTATAGTAGACCCATTTAAATTTTACTTTTTTGTTTTAAATTAGAAAACTTGGCCGCACTTCGCGCGATCATTT
>NW_026027524.1:0-205 GCF_019186545.1 Solanum stenotomum | reverse complement strand
ATTAGCTATGGAGCCGGTTGGTTCCAACAAGCAAACTGGTCCATTGTCAAGGTTAAATGAGCTACGAAGCGGGTAAACCCCCTGTTTTGCCGATTTTCATGTGCTATAGTCCATGGATCTTTTGGTGATCCATATTTCTGACGTCATTTTTGAAGGAAATTTTTTGGGGGCTTCTGTCAAGACCTTATATATGGAGTCGATTGAT
>NW_026027523.1:0-320 GCF_019186545.1 Solanum stenotomum | reverse complement strand
ATACGTTTAAATTAAAAATAAGATTTGGCTTAGGAATTATATAATACGTTTAAATTAAAAATAAGATTTGGCTTAGGAATTTAAATTTAAACAAAGAGGATAGCTTCTGTCAAGATGATGTAAGCTGCGGTTGTAAAATTTGTTGTAAAATCCTACTCAGTACTCCCTCTTCCTGTTCCGTTATCTAGTATTAGTAGTTTTTTGTTGTTGAATCCATGTAATTTCTCCCAAAATTACTTTTTTTTTTTTACTGTTCATTTTTACTGTTCATCTCTTTACCTTACTCCTTTCTTCTCTTTTCTTTGCCCATTTTCTTAGCA
>NW_026027522.1:0-578 GCF_019186545.1 Solanum stenotomum | reverse complement strand
TACGTGGGCATTTTTGATAGGTTTGGTAATATTGGTAGGAACTCTTTTAAGGAAGGAAATGACGGGAATACCCTTGGTAGTCGAAGGGATAGGTTTGGTAGTATTAGTAGGAGCTCTTTTAAGGAAGGAAATGACGGGAATACCCTTGGTAGTCCAAGGGAACCACCACTTATATATAGTAGTATAAGTATAGGAAGGAAATGACGGGAATACCGTTGGTAGTCCAAGGGAACCACCACTTATATAGTATATATAATTATATATGATAATGAAGAAAGAAATATTAATTAGCCCTACGTGGACATTTTTGATAGGTTTGGTAGTGTTGGTAGGAGCTCTTTTAAGGAAGGAAATGACGGGAATACCCTTGGTAGTCCAAGGGAACCACCACTTATATAGTATAGGAAGGAAATGACGGGAATACCGTTGGTAGTCCAAGGGAACCACCACTTATATAGTATGAATGATGATTATTATATATGATGATGAAGAAAGAAATATTAATTAGCCCTACGTGGGTATTTTTGATAGGTTTGGTAGTATTGGTAGTAGTTTTTTTAAGGAAGGAAATGACGGGA
>NW_026027521.1:0-421 GCF_019186545.1 Solanum stenotomum | reverse complement strand
AAATTGACGGATGTTACAATATCCCCCCTTGGAATCATTCGTCCTCGAATGACGGCTAGTCTTGGTATGGAAAGGTCTACTCTTACTAAGGTCTGCGTCTAATGGTCTGCTCTTACCATATTCAAGCTTAACCCAAATCCTTAGGTTCGGATTCTATACCTCTCTATAGGGAATCTTATCCCAAGACTATAACTCTTTAACACCACATTAAAGCTTAGTATTCTAACAACTCCATGGCCTCTTACTAACCACTCCTTTAGATCCAACCAAGGGCTCTCATTTGAATATTTCTCATAGTAAAACCTCATCCCTTTCTTCCTCATTGTTAAAAAACCTTAAATGGAACTATCCCATCATCACAACACGATAAGAACATCAACCTCCTCTTTTTATCACCACTCCATTTCTAAAATGACCTCTA
>NW_026027520.1:43000-66109 GCF_019186545.1 Solanum stenotomum | reverse complement strand
CCTTTTTAAAAGTGAGAGTTAGGGTTTTTAAAAGTGAGAGTTAGGGTTTTGGAGAGAAGAGAGAAAGAAGAGGAGAAAGAGAAGAAGAAGCAAGGATTTCATCAAGATCGTCGTGGTTTTCGTCGAGGGTGATCCCTATTAAGGTATATGAGTTCTTAGTTTTGGGCTGATCCTTTCCCCCCCACACCAAACTCATTTTTTTTATTATTGAGAAAAGATTGGATATGTTGTTGAAGTTGTTGGATTGTGTTGTTGTGGTTGTGTTGTTGAAGTTTCTTGTTGGCTTAGTACATGTTTCCGGTTGTGATTTTGAGTTGAGTCTATTGTATATTAAGGGTCTTTATGATTCTAAGTGTTTGCTGCTAGAACCTTTGAGGTTGAGAGGGTTTAGAGTTGGAAAGAAACAAGGGGAAAAAGTCAGATTTTTGGGGGAAAAGGGCTGGGGTGTCGCGCCAGCCAGCGCACCCCAAAAAGGGACGCTGAACTTTCCCATTGGGGCAGAGCGCCTGGCAGAATGCCCAGCAGACCCCTCTGAAGTTTGAGGGCTGGCGCCCCGCACCTCTTAGAGCGCCAAGGACGCCAATCCTTCCCTTTACCTTTCATTTCCCACCTTTTCATACATGTTCTAATTGTTCCTTGGTAAAGTACCTATGTTTTATAGTTGTTTTCAATACTCTAAGGTACATCTAAACATCCCAAACTCATCCATAAACATGTGATCATGATCCTTGAATCCATAATCCAATTCAAGGAAAGTTAGGATCCAAGTCAAGTGAAGTTAAGAGGTAAGTCAAAGCAAGTTTTTAAAGTGTTTCAAGCAAAGTTTCTTAAAGTTTCCAAGAGTCTTTATTGAATGTTTTAACTTCAAAGTTAAGAGTTTCAAGTTGAGTTAAGAGTTTCAAGTCAAGTTAAGAGTTTCAAGTTGAGTTAAGAGTTTCAAGTCAAGTCAAAAGTTAAGAGTTTCATGTTAAGTTAAGAGTTTCACATCAAGCCAAGAGTTTCAAGTAAAGTAAAGAGTTTCAAGTAAAGTACAGAGTAAAGAGTTGAGTTCATTTTCTTAAAAGTTATTAGGGAACTAAGTATATCCCAAAGAAGTTGATAAATGTTTTCACATTTGAGCAAAGAAAGGGAACATTGATTCCAAAAGAGCCTTTGGGCTAAGCTTTGAGTAATTATCTCAAACTAAAGAAAGAAGTTATTTTAAAAGCATGAGCCAAAGTATTTTTGGGAGTAGTATTGAGCACCGAATTGGGGACACGAGTTCATATTAACTCAACTCTCCATAAGAATCATGTAGCCAAACATGGGATTTCTCGGGTCATACTTTTTAGATGATCACGAAAGTTAAGCTAGTGGATCCGCTAAGCAAAAGCAAGGTCCTATATCGATGGCAAGGTATATGATGGTCCATGGGCAACGTGAGGTAAAACGTTGTATCATCACTAAGGCTCAGTTATTCAAGAGTCGAGTATCCAGAGTTGAGTATCTGTCTCTGAGTTCAGTATCTATCTTCTGAGTTGAGTAAGTTTGAGTAGTCTTGAGTATTCCTTGAGTTGAGAAAGTTTGAAAAGAGGTAAGTTATTCAGTTTATTCCCGTTTTTCTTCTAGCCTATGTTGTTTAGTTTCCCAGCTTACATACTCGTACATTCCACGTACTGAGCCATTTGGCCTGCATCTTCTTATGATGCAGACACAGGTATTCAGGATCATCAACAGAAGATTCGTTGATACATCCGGGAGTTCCAGTTAGCTATGACAAGCCTCCTTGCTTCCGGAGGATTTCATTTACCTTTCAGTCGCATCAGTTGTTAGGAGGTCGTGGGTCTTCTCTCGGCTTCCATCTTTATCAGTTAGAGGCTTCATAGATAGACAGTAGAGTTTCAGAAGTCTTTTCATTTATTTTGTTAAATGTTTTGAAGACTAAAGTTGCCTTTTATGGCGAGTTGTATATATATATTCTAGTATACAGAGTTTTCTTTTGAGTTAAAGATTTGTAAAGTTGAGTTTATAAACTCTTATTCAGTTTTAAGCTCTTGTATGCTTAAGTTAGTCTTCCGCTTGGAGTCAGCCAGGATGAGGGTTCGCTTGGGGACCAACAATGGTCTTCGAGTGCCGGCCACGTCCAGGGTGTAGGCTCGGGGCGTGACACTTTTGGCTAGGGCTGTCAAAAATGAACCCAAACATGGTAACCCACCCAGAATTTTAAGGGTTGGGCTCAAGATAATTTGAATTGGGTTCAATCTCAACTCATTCAAGTCTAACCCATTTTAAGAGAATCCTCAATTGAGCACAATTCAATCTCTAATTTCAACCCATTTTAAAAACTCTTTATTAAGATATGTTCTTATTGAAGGTATGAATTATTATCTATTTAATATCTTTTAGAATTTATCTATCCATTTGCTACTTATTTTTAAAAAGATTCTGAAGTTGAAATTCAAATTGTGATCATAAAAGTTAAATATTACTATGTTAATGTATTGAGATTAAGCGGGTCAAATTGGGCTGGTCAAGACACAACCCGTTTTTTAGCCCATTTGAGTCCAAAGTAAATTTGGGCGGGTCAAGAACCAACCCGATTTTTATTTCAACCCATTTTTATATCTTCAATTTCAACCCAACCCGCCCATTTGACACCCCTACTTTTGGCATTTAAGTTAATTTTTCTTTTGTTTTTTCCTTTAATCTTTCAAAAATTTTAAGTGTGTTACATTAATAATTCCTAGAAAATTTAGCACTGTAAACTGTTTATATAATTAAATTAAATGTGTGTATTAAAATTTAAAACTAGTAGTATTATATATTTTAGACCTATAATTTTTAAAATTTAATGGTTCATATTAAGAATAAAAAAGTCAAATCAATCAAATTTATATTTAAGATGCATTTTTTTTGTAACAGTGCACCCATCTTGTCGAAATCTTGGATACGCCTCGGCAAATAATCATTTATGTCAAAATATTTATTTTGAATCTCTCAAACCTCCTGCAAAGTTGAGATGGATCATAACCATTTGTACATGCTCCATAAGTTTTTATTCGAAACTCATTGTCATGCTTTGACATTATCATAAATGACCCACTTCAACATCACTTTAAAAGATCAAATGTACTAAATGTACTACCACTTTGTATTCCTTTATTTTGATGGAGGATTTACAAAACTTTTCAAATTGGGTTGCACCAACAACAATGTGGGCCAATAACCTTTCATACCACTTTGATGACCAAAAATTACCTTCACATTTGAAGGACCATCTTAAGAACTCATAATGTTCTGACCATTAACATTTTACCACACCCATATTCATACATTCAACCACTTGTCATTTTCAGACATATCATGTCCTGCCACCATATTCACATAAGAGAATTGAGCAAATCAATTGGGCATATTTTATGACTTTTGTCAAGAGCATATCAATTTGCTCAGTCATCATTTTATAAATGACAAAAACAAACTTTTCAAGAATTTACTTTTATGAAACCTCCTTTCTGTAAGCAACTAATTACCATATCTATTAAATAGGTTAGTTTCGAAATCTATGTTAGTGTAGTCCTCTCAAATTAATACGATTACTAAATCATATGATTACTAAACCAAATACTTGAGTTGGTAGCACTTAACAGTGAATTAATAGATCCACCCATTAATATGTTATGGTAGAGTAATTTGGAATTGAAATCATTCTAAAAGGTAAATATTACCTCCGTGAGAAACATTACTGTTGATTGGCCTCCTTTGCTCAATGTAAACTTGGCATCAACCAACTATGTCATTGATACCTATTGCAATTTATGAGTCTCGTGCTGATAACGTGTTGTAAACTTAAAGTAAAATAAGACAAGAAATATAGAAGATGAGAGTAATAAAAATAGAGAGACAAGAGATGAGAGTTTTTCTTATTCAATTCTTCCAAATATTCAAGTGTTTCCATAATTTTCAAGTATATCCAATATGAACTCTAATACCTCTATTTATAGTATTATATAGAGGCATACAAAATGTTAGTCATAAACATGACGTTAACAATGAGAGTTATGAAGACATTAACCATGTAAGTTATGGAGAAATATCAAAAGGGAAGATTAAGGAGGTGTGGGAGTTACTATACATTAGGGTGTAATTACAGCTTGAAATTATGGACATCCACATGAATATATATATATCTCTTAATATATTACAGAGCTTGACGTCGATGCTTCTGCAACACTCCAAATGGATGGTCTTTCACTCAATGCTGCCATCTTTGATGATGAAACTGAGGAATTCGATATTGATGGAGAGTGCGCGATGACGGAATACGCTGGTCAATCTGGTGTTATTGAAGGCGAATATCCTGTTCCTCCGACTGTTGGAATGGATTTCGAGACATATGAGGATGTGTACTACTTTTTACAACTGTTATGCTAAAGCACACAGATTCGGGATCAGAGTGAGTAATACATGGTATATGAAGAGTAGGGAAAGGTATAAAGGAAAACTAAGCTGCAGCAGCGCAGGATTTAAAAAGAAAAGTGAAGCAAATCGGCCCAGACCTGAGACAAGAACTGGCTGTTCAGATTGATGGAGAACAAAAGGTGGAGAATAATTGAAGTTGAACTTGAACACAACCACCTCATTCATCTGTCAACTGAAAAGTTCTATAAATCTCATAGAAACTATAGTTCTGGGAGTAAAAGGCCCTTGCAGATGACTGGTAATCAAGAAAATCAGAAAATTAGGTTATTCAGAATTGTCATTATTGATCCAGATGATGATGGAAAATTAAACATTGATGAAGGTGAATTCAGGAACACGATTGACCAGTCAAACAATTCTCAGTTTCTTCACTGATCTACAGTTGGTAAACCCTGGTTTCTTCTCCTTTTGATGAGTATTTGTCTAATCATACTCCCCTGAAAGAGTTCCTTGATTGCTATAACCAATGTCTGGTGGAAATCCATCAAAGAGAAGCATTAGCTGATTTAGAATCAAGGAAAATGTCACGACCTGATTTCTCAAGTCATGATAGCACCTACTACAACCCACCAGTAGGTAAGCCAACCCGTAACCTGGAACAACACGTAATGGGTCTGAGGGTAGAAACTAAATAAGAGGAGACAAATAACAATATAAACAGGCGGAAGCAAACAAAAAAAAACATATATGCAAATAAAGATCCCTCCCAGAACCTGGAAGTCACTAGTACAGAGCTACTAACAAAATGAGTACAAGTCCCAAAAGTGGACAACAGAGACTAGACTGTCTCGAAAGGTAAAAGACAAGTCTATATATACAGATGGAGACTGAAATAGTACAAAACGCCGTGTGCTCACCCCCGTCTCCGGATCAGACTGCTCCAAGCTCGATCAACGCTGGCTACTAGTGCCCGGACCTGCATCACGAAACAGATGTAGAACGTAGCATGAGTACCAAATAGGCCGATTGAACTTGAAAAGTAAAGGCAATATGAAAAGAAGGAATAACACAAACCGAAGTCAAGAACTAAAATCTAACTAACAAGGGAATGCACACGAGTGTACAAAGAACTAACTAAAGTAATCTATAAGCTAACTACACCTAACTGGGCCCCCATAAGCCCAGAAGGTACACTCGTGCGCAAGTTAAATAAAAACCCGAACGGACCCCCATAAGCCCGACGAGTACACAGAATAACTATAACTAAAGAGAATTGCATAAAAGAACCCAAGAACGAAGAACATCGAACCAGAACCTCAACCCTAATTAGTAGAATCTGACAGCACTGAGGCCGGACCTCGAACCGGATGCTCAGCAGAAGTACCCAAGTAACCAATCACAAGTATCAAGTATAAGAGGCCGGAACTCTAACCGGATGCTCTATATAGGTGTCTGAGCAATAGAGGCCGGACCTTAAACCGGATGCTCTATATAAGTATCTGGGCAATAGAGGCCGGACCTCAAACCGGATGCTCTATATAAGTATCTGGGCAATAGAGGCCGGACCTCAAACCGGATGCTCTATAATTGTGCCAATGTAGCTGCTGAAAGAGTCCCAATTGATCCATACTCATAAATATCTGTGGAACGCCGTCCACACATAGCCAATCAATGAAAGTCCTTGGAACCAAATCGAAAATCAAATTAAAATCGCGAAGTAGAACTAGTGTCGCCGATGTAACTCGTGAAGCCGTAACATCGAAGAAAATAAGGATAACTATAGTCGGAGAGAGAGTATCGCTTAACTAAGACCCAAACTATCAGACTCAAGTCTGCTACACCAGTCTACAAGGATCTAAGCCGACCGAGCGACGTCGGGGCAAAACTAAGGCCTATTGGATCCGAATAATGTATTTCTAAGGCAAGCCCTAGTCAAACCTAAACTAAGGCCCAACATTCTTCAAATAAACAATAATTAAGCATGCAAGCACTCCACATAGCGAGGAGGGTCCGTTAATAACACAAAGCATGCTCACAGTTACCGGATAATTCCCGAAATAGGCCTAAAACATGATTTCTTAACACCTATGCAAGATTCAATGACTACCCAACCCAAATCCCAACTAATCAACATGCATTCACATTCTCGAGCTCAATCTAAGAGAGGGAAAACCGTAGCCTACCTTAAAGCCGATCACACGCGCTCCAAAATCACTCCTCCGGAGATTTTCCTTTCCGAAAGGTCTCGAAACGCTTCCCCGCTATCAAAAATAGTATCACAACGTTAATACGGTCGTTTAGACACCAAAATCACAACAAACAGAGACGGGTCAATTTTGGAGTCAAAACGGGAATCGTGGGACCCACACAGAAAATTCCGAAATTAACCCCAAAAGTGGGTCCTAACCAGTTCCCCCAGCTCATTTCCCATAATGGGACACAATTCGGGGCTCGGGAACAACACAATACCAACATACAACTAAAACCCAAATTTTCTCAAAAATCGAAATGGGACAGCAGTGTATTTACCAAAAACGAGCGATCTACAGTAAAATCTAACAACACCACAATGTTCTCCTCGAAAAACCACTCAAGATAGCCTCAAAAATCACCAAAATCGGATCTAAAATGGCTAAGAAAACAAGTCTCAAAATTTCCAAAATCAAGTCACAAAAAGAGGTCTGGCAGCAGGTATTTTTCGAAAATTACCTCAAACGGGGACTCCAAATCACTATCCGAGCTCACCAACACGTTGCCCTCGAAAAATCTCACAACTTAGCCTTTTGGATCACCCAAATCGGTTGAGAGATGAGAGAGAGATGAGAGTTTGAAGTTTGGGAAATGTGGCTGATTTTCTGCAATTTATTGCAGAAAATCTGCAACATTTCCAAAACTTTAAATTCCGACGGGGTGCTTCGATCTCGTTCGGAACCCCGTGCACGCAAACGAGATATGCAACCATACCAAATTCGATATTTCAGACTCAACGGCGCAGTCGAAATTTCCATCAGAGGTCATTTCGATAAAAAGTGGGTCCCACTTCCAAAAGCCCTTTTAAGTCAAAACCCACAAAAGGGCTCGGAAAGATATCGAAAACCTCCAGACACAAAAGAAAGGTCAATCTAGACCAAACTCGACATTCCGGAGCTAACCACGCTGACGGAATTCTCATCCGAGCGCGTTTACTCAAAATGTTGACCAAAGTCAACCTTAGGCTAAAATTCAAAGGCTAAAACGCCTAATCGCACCGACTCACACTGAAAATCTCGGGAGTCATGTCGACCATGCTACTAGCCTAAAATGACCCTTCCGGAGCTGATGAAATCGTCAGAATTGGATTCCGATGTCATCTTCTTGAACTTTTGATCGAAAATGATCGTTCAAGGTTCATAAGCTCCAAAACACAAAAACTCACACCAGGACCAAACGAACGACCAGGTGACCGAACTATCAGTCCCAGCAAGTCATAAATGACTTGGGGTCGCTATAGGAACGCTCTAAACGACGCACAGAAGGCAAGACACAGAAATGACCAAGAGGGTCATTACAATATCCACTACTAAAAAGGACTTTCGTCCGCGAAAGAAAGGATCAAGAAGTACCTGAAGGCTCAAACAAGCTGGGAAACTGCTCTCGCATCTCCTGCTCGGTCTCCCAGGTAGCCTCCTCGACTGGACGATGCCTCCAACGGACCTTAACAACAGGAATGGCTCTCGAGCGCAATCTCCTCACATCTCTGGCTAGAATGGCAACTGGCTCCTCTACAAATGCTAAACGATCATCCAACTCGACTGCATCATACTGGAGCACATGGGACTCATCAGGAACATACCGCCGCAGCATCGAAACATGAAACACTGGGTGGATGGCTGAAAATACTGGAGGTAGGGCCAACTCATAAGCAACCTCCCCAACTGTCCGGAGTATCTCAAAAGGCCCAATGTACCTGGGGCTAAGCTTGCCCCGCCTCCCAAACCTCATCACGCCCTTCATGGGCGACACACGAAGGAATACCCGGTCACCAACAGAGAATTTCAAAGGTCGACGCCTCTGATCAGCATAACTCTGGTGCCTACTCTGAGCCGTCCTGAGCCTATCCTGAATCACCCTCACCTGATCCAGGGCCTCCTGAAGCAAATCTGTACCACGCGGCCTAGGCTCTGTAGACTCAAACCAACCAACTGGAGAGCGACAACGCCTACCATATAAGGCCTCAAACGGGGCCATCTGAATACTAGAGTGGTAGCTGTTGTTGTACGCAAACTCCGCCAAAGGCAAGAACTGGTCCCACTGACCTCCAAAATCCATAACACAGGCCCGCAACATATCCTCAAGGACCTGAATAGTACGCTCTGACTGACCATCCGTCTGTGGGTGAAATGCTGTGCTAAGGTGGACACGGGTGCCCAACTCCTCCTGAAAAGCCCTCCAAAAGCTGGAAGTGAACTGTGAACCTCGGTCTGAAATGATAGCAACAGGCACGCCATGAAGACGGACCACCTCCCTAATGTAGATACGAGCCAACCTCTCGGCACTGAAAGTAGTATGAACAGGAAGGAAGTGTGCTGACTTGGTCAATCGATCCACGATGACCCAAATGCTGTCAACACCTCTAGAAGTCCGAGGCAACCCCACAACGAAGTCCATAGTGATACGCTCCCACTTCCACTCCGGAATGGGTAATCTCTGGAACTCGCCACCAGGCCTCAAATGCTCTGCCTTTACCTGCTGGCAGCACAAGCAACGGGAAACAAAGTCAGCAATATCTCTCCTCATGCCACTCCACCAGTAATGCTGCCTCAAATCACGATACATCTTCGCTGTGCCCGGATGGATAGAGTATCTGGACTCATGGGCCTCAGAAAGTATCAACTGTATCAAATCTCCAACTCTCGGAACACAGATGCGGCCGGCAAATTTCAACACTCCATCAGGATCTAAGGTAGCCTGACCACCATCACCCGCTAACACTCGATCTCTAAGGGCCACCAAGGTATCATCCTCAAACTGGAAACCACGGATCCTATCAAGCAAGGAAGACTGAACTCCCATAAAGGCCAAGACGCGTCTAGAATCTGAGATATCCAACCGAACCATACTATTAGCTAAGGACTGAATGTCCAAAGCTAAGGGTCGCTCCTCAACAGATAAGAAGGCTAGACTTAGCCTTTTGGATCACCCAAATCTTACAACTTAGCCTTTTGGATCACCCAAATCGGTTGAGAGATGAGAGAGANGAGCTCAATCCAACGACGCTGCCTCGAATTAAGGTCCCTCTGGCTCATGATGTACTGAAGACTCCTATGATCGGTATAGATCTCACATCGAACTCCATACAAGTAGTGCCTCCAAATCTTAAGCGCGAAAACTACCGCCGCCAACTCCAAGTCATGAGTGTGGTAGTTGCGCTCATGGATCTTAAGCTGCCTCGATGCATAAGCAATAACCCGGCCNCGCACCGACTCACACTGAAAACCTCGGGAGTCATGTCCACCATGCTACTAGCCTAAAATGACCCTTCCGGAGCTGATGGAATAGTCAGAATTGGATTCCGATGTCATCTTCTTGAACCTTTGATCGAAAATGATCGTTCAAGGTTCATAAGCTCCAAAACACAAAAACTCGCACCAAGACCAAACGAACGACCAGGTGACCGAACTGTCAGTCCCAGCAAGTCATAAATGACTTGGGGTCGCTATAGGAATGCTCTAAACGACACACAGAAGGCAAGATACAAAAATGACCATGAGGGTCATTACACTCACATACCTAGTAGGGATCACCCCCGACGATTTACACGACGATCTTTGACAGAAACTCCTTGATCTCCTCTTCTTCTTCTCTTCTTTCTCTCTTCTTTCTCTCTTCTTCTCTTCTTCACTCAAGAACCCTAACTCTTTCTCTTTTAAAATGGGATAAAAATGATCCAAAATCAGCCTAACACACAATATATTCCCAAAAGAAATGGCTAAGGAAAAGACCAAAATGCCCTTAAAATTTCCGGACGGATTCCATGCCAACTACCCAACTTTCAACGGGCATAACTCGCTCATACGAACTCGGAATCGAGCAAACTCAGCGGCGTTGGAAAGATCATTCCACAAGCTTCACAACCATAACTGGAACTACTCCTAACTCATCCTGATATAGGATTTATGACCGCTCAAAGTTGGCCAAAAACTCACTGATTTCCACACTTGACCAATTTCCAGATTTTTAAATCTTTTCAAAAAAATGACTATTTCCGATTCTAAGCCTCTTCAAAGCTACTTCAAATTGTCGGATGTTACATTCCGCTTGTTGTCAGCCAGGATGAGGGTTCGCTTGGGGACCAACAATGGTTCTCGAGTGCCGGCCACATCCAGGGTGTAGGCTTGGATCGTGACAAATGTGGATCGTCATATATATCTCTTATTCACACGAACCTATCAAGATGGTCAATAAAAAATTTTATTAGTTAAATGCGGTAATGTATATATTTATTTCAATTTAATGAGGTTCAATCATGTAATTAGTCGTATTTCAGTAATATCACCTTATAGACGATATTTGTTGTGTACTTTTCTTGTCATCTAACCAGATGTGCTTTGCACGTGTATTCCACTTAATCTGTTTAGATGTCATATGAGCATGTGGAAAACAACTACATTTTATTTTTTAGAACTATTTTAGTATATTAATTTTTATTTTATAAGTTATAATATAATATATGACGTTCTTTTTGT
The DNA here is from genome assembly GCF_019186545.1 of Solanum stenotomum. Taxonomy (NCBI): domain Eukaryota; kingdom Viridiplantae; phylum Streptophyta; class Magnoliopsida; order Solanales; family Solanaceae; genus Solanum; species Solanum stenotomum. Next base: position 54,983 of record NW_026027520.1, on the reverse strand, counting down.
TGGCTCTTAAGTATAAAAAAAATAAATCGTGACAATTCTCTAACTCTTGAGAAGTTTAATAATTTTGGAAAAAGATATTTAAAAACATATATCTACATCACAAGAGAAATTGTTAACAAAAACAAATGAATTTACACTACAATAAAAATTAAACTAATACAAACTTCAACTGGGTTATTACAAGTCATATGGAATTTTCTTCATCGAAAATACTGAAATATTAAGAAATAGTAAATAAGTAAAATAAAAGGGCAATGTTTATATAGTAATAACTATTTTGAAGCAAACTTCCTGACAATTGAAATCACATAAGTAGCATTGGTAAATAAAATCATGGGATAAGGGTATGAAAAATACCCCAACTTTGGTCAGATTTGTTGTTGTGATACTAACTTTCATAAGGACCTATTAATTACCTCCCTAGACTATTTAATACCGTATTTTTTACCCCCTGAACTATTTAATAGTGTATTTTAAAGGTATATATGTGCCCACGTGGACACATTACTATTTATAATTTTGCATTATTTTTTATGTCCACGTGGGCAAATATATATATTTAAAATACAGTATTAAATAGCCTAGGGAGGTAATAGGTCTTCATGAAAGTTTAGTATCGCAACAGTAAATCCGACCAAAATTGGGATATTTTTCAGACCCTTATCCCTAAATATATGGTCCTATTAATATCATAAATTAATAATTCTTTAAAAGTATATATCAAATTCACTACCGTAACAATACATTTCTGAGCACCAAGGTCTTCTTCAATTGAAGATGCCCAAACAAAGTATCGATGCTTTTGCGCGATGCTAACTAACGTCTGATTTATTTATGAATTCTCCAAAAATAATTTATTACTATTATTTTTACCCCCTGAATATTAATTTTAATTTTCAAATATACAAAATGTTCATCCATTGTTGTTCTTTCAATTACTAAGTTGAATGGTAAATGGTAACTTCTTCGAATCTGACAATGATTTTGTTTTGTTTTTGTGATGGTTATAGTGATTCAATGACCGAAAACTTGATCTAGGAGAAGGAGGAAATGGATGATAGATATATTTTACTAATAATAAATTAAGTTGAATAATTTTATTGATACAATAATCTAAGTTGAGTAATTTTATTGATACAAAATAAAGTTCAATGACTTTACTAAATAAATTCTCAAAGTTAAGTGATCGTTTAAGATATGAACTCCTCAACTATAGGGTTGTATTGGAAGGACTGTTTTGGGTCACCAAGAAATAGGTTTTTAGTCATCATTGGAATTTTATGGAACTGTGATAGGTTTTTAAATTTTGGGTAAAAAATTAAATAAAAAATCGGGTAAATCATAGTTCAAAATATGTTTTTCCTTTTTCATTTTTAGATATAGCGGCTAATATATTTATCTTATTTGCTTTTCAGATATAGCGGCTAATATATTTGTCCTTTTTCCATTTTAGATATAGCGGCTAATACATTTATTCTTTTTCCTTTTTAGATATAGTGGCTAATATATTTGTCCTTTTTCCTTTTTAGTTATAGTGGCTAATATATTTTTTCTTTTTCCTTTTTAGGTATAGCGGCTAATGTATTTATCTTTTTTCCTTTTTAGATATATATAGCGGCTAATATATTTGTCCTTTTTCCTTTTTAGATATAGCGGCAAATAATACATTTATTCTTTTTTCCTTTAGATATAGTGGCTAATAGATTTGTCATTTTTCCTTTTTAGATATATTGACTAATATATTTGTCCTTTTTCCTTTTTAGATATAGTGGCTAATATAATTATCCTTTTTCCTTTTTTAGATATAGTGGCTAATATTTGAAAATAGGTGTTCAAAAGTGGATATTCACTTAATTCACCCAAATATATGATGATGACTTTTTAGTATAAAAGTGAAACCCTTAAAGAGGACATCTCAATCATCACATCAAAACGAAGCAATATGGCAAAAAGAGATGATAGAATATCAGAATTGCCTGTGCATATCATTCATCACATCTTATGTCTCACTAACCTCGACGTCAAAGAGGTGGCGATAAGTTGTATGCTGTCCAAGAGATGGCACTATTACTGGACTTCAAGGCCTAATTTGATATTCGGTCAATTTCAAGTTAACAAATATATTCCCCTTGAAAACTATGTCAAGTTGGTTGATCAATCCCTACGATCCCATATCGAAAAAAACTTACATCTTGAACAATTCATCCTTACATATTGTGATCCAGAAGTGGATTCTCACCTGGATACTTGGATTGAATTGGCGGTTAAACTCAACGTCACAGAGCTGGGGATTCACCCTTCCATTTTAAGACCAAATAGCTTACCTCATGTTATTTATGATGCTAAAAAGCTGAAAACATTGTCGTTAAGCAAGTGCAAGTTTGAATTTCATAGTAGCACCACTCACATAAGATTTTGTTGTCTTAAGGCTCTTTCTTTGAATCATGTACATATTTCATATGCCCAATTGCAAAGAGTTATCGAAAGATGCCCATCTATCAGGACTCTAAGTTTATATTATTGTGAGGGTATAAGCAAATGTCACATTTTTGGCCTAGTACGTCTCGAGTATTTGACTGCAAGTTATTGCAAACTCCATAGTGTGCTAGTCGAAGCTCCATATCTTCGATGCTTTATATATAATGAATATGCTGAACAGGACAATATTCTTCCTTGCCAAATTGCTATTTTGGGTGGTTACAATACTTTACATACACTCGAGCTCACTGGTGCCAGCATCACCGACCAACAGTTTCGAGATATATTCTGTAAGTTCCCAAACATTTCTGAATTGGAGCCAGCAAGATGCTATAAGCTGAATAATATAGAGTTTCAGAGTTAAAAACTCAAGAAATTCACCTTATTATTAGGGTTGAACAGTCTGGAAAATCTCACGATTCAAGCTCCAAATTTATTGGAATTTGATTTTCTTGGTAGTAAAATGCCCTTCTCATATATGGATACTTCTTCCCTAGAAAGAGCCCAACTCAAATTCTTCTTGCCCGAGACATACTTTGGATCAGTGGACAGCAGTTTGTACACGAGCCTTCATCACTTTGTTCAAAAGTTCAACTATTCTAAAGATTTCATATTAATAAAATTTTTCCGCCATGTAGTTTACATTATTTTTATGCTTATGTCATTGATTTATGCATTACTTGTTGAATTTGGTTTAAACTATGCCATTGACTAAATTCTTGCAGACCAAAAGCATACTTATTTATGAAATTCCAAGAGAAATTGTTATTCCACCAACCCATGTTGTCGAGATATTCATTGCATCCATGCTGCGTGTTGAATCGGTCATTGGAATGTTAATGTACAAGCGTCCCTATATCATGTCCATACTTGCATGTACAGATAGCAAAGCACTGCAGGTAATTTCTTGCTTTACCTCAAAAACGTCTCTTGTGCTTGTATAAACAAAGACATTAATTTGACCTTAACTTTTAGACACCGATAGTGTAAAAGAATTGTTTTACAATCAGAAAATTTGTTGTTAAATGTCACAAGCATTATTGTATAACATATCTTATGTTTTTGCTTAAATGCAGGTGATGTCTACACTAAAAGGGTGTATACAAAAGGAAAATTGTGGTAAAGAATGTCCATTCAATACCAAGTGGCATCGTAACTTAAAAGAAGTCATCAGTTGTAGTGGGATATCTGAAGAGGGAATGGCTGCCTCCAGGTGGTATCTATGGTTGAAATCCACATCTGTAATTGACCAAGTGAATAATTTCGTGTTAAAATGGAAAGATGAAGCCTAGACCGAAGAATTTGGGGGAATTCAGCAAATAGAGTTAATTAGTGTGTTGAGAAGAAGTATGATTTACATATTTGTAGTTTAGTTGCAGTTGTAATATCATCGCCCCAGCTTCAGCAGTAATTGTTCTTTCCTGAATGAAATAGAACAGAATTCCTATATCTTGACAATGGAACGTAACACTCTGTTCTGAACTCTTTGTGTCGATCTAACTCATGCTAAACGTATATTCATACATGCACACACAATCAATTTCCCTCATTTTGATAAACTATGCAAGTGTATATACATCACATCACCTAACTGGCGTATATATTTCCCCTTTTGGCATCATTATATTAAAAACGTGCAGAAGAGCAGAGAATCAATTTAGGAAGCGAAATGTCACAATGTTAACTCTGGTTACTATGGCTACACTTATTAGCTCAAGTTGCTGTCATTTAGCTAACCTATGAAACATAGAGGTGGTTCTTCTCTTAGCCTTAGAGGTAGGTCCTTTGTTGGGTAAGCAGTCACATTCCACCAGAGATCATACCCTTCTTACTGGTACTTAGTTTGTGTAGATGGATTTTAGTGGTCGTGTTATTGGCCTCTGATGTGTCCTGCTGATTTGTTACACGTTGCATGCCACATATAACGATTGATACAACCCGCTAGTCTTGGGGAATTCAGATAAAGAAAATTTTTGATATCTATATTGATGTCTACTTGAAATAGAGGTTGTCATTGTTGGAATTAATGCATTCACAAGAAAATTATCTCTTAGTCTTTTAATGTTGTTTCTTAGTTTATCAACAAGTGTTTGTAATAGTAAATTGTGCAACACCTTTGGTTTGATATTATGACTAATCTATCTATCTATATTTATATTACCTTAAAAGCATAAACTCCTAAATTTAATGTTAAATTACTATAATATCCCTAACTTAGGTTGTGACTTTTCTGATGAGTTGTGACTTTTCTAATAAGTTGTGACTTTTTTCAAGGGTTGTGATTTTTCGATGAGTTGTGACTTTTCCAAAGAGTTGTCACTTTTCGAAAGGGTTGTGACTTCTCAAAAAGGTCATGACTTTTCAGATAAGACTCAAAAAATACTTGTTCATACTACCCTTTGTTTACTATAAATAGAAGGATTTTCTCTCATATTTCAACAACAATAGTTTTTTAATCTTCTACTCTTCTTCTTCTTGCATTTTAAAAATTTTCGTGTGATTTATTGTCATTGAGTGAGTTCGAAGTTTAGAGAAATGTGAGGTATCACTATTCTGATGAAGTGAGTTGTTCAATCCTAAGAGGATATATTCCTTAACCTCGAGTACTTGAGGAAAATATTTCTGATGATATAATAATTATTTGTTGGCTTAGTATATACATTAGTATGTAATGTTCCAATATATGAAGTTAACATGATGTAGTCTAAACTCATTTGTTTTTGTTAACAATTTCTCTTGTGGTGTAGATATATGCTTTTGAATATGAAAATAATTAAAATTCTCAAGAGTTAGAGAATTTTCACGGTTTTTTTTATGCTCAAGACAAAAGAATGACTTTATTTATCAATGTTAATTATGAGATTTACATTGTCAGAAAGTTTGCTTCAAAATAGTTATTACTATATACACATTGCCCTTTTGTTTTACTGATTTACTATTTCTTAATATTTAAGTATTTTCGATGAAGGAAAGTCTATATGACTTGTAATAATCCAATTGAAATTTGTATTAGTTTATTTTTTATTGTAGTCTAAATTCATTTGTTTTTGTCAACAATTTCTCTTATAATATAGATATATCCTTCTGAATATCTTTTTCAAAAATTATTAAACTTCTCAAGAGTTAGAGAATTGTCACAACTTATTTTTATGATGCCCAAGACAAAAGAATGATTTTAGGGATAAGTGTCTGAAAAATATCTCAACTTTGGTCGGATTTGTTGTTGCGATACTAAAATTTCATGAGGACCTATTACCTCCCTAGACTATTTAATATTGTATTTTAAACATATATATTTGCCCACGTGGACATAAAAAATAATGCAAAATTATAAATAGTAATGTGTCCACGTGGGCACATATATACCTTTAAAATACACTATTAAATAGTTCAGGGGGTAAAAAATACGGCATTAAATAGTCTAGGGAGGTAATAGGTCCTTATGAAAGTTTAATATCGAAACAACAAATCCGACCAAAGTTGGGGTATTTTTCCGACCCTTATCCCATATATTTATATAGGGGTCTTAGCTTCTGGAAATATATTATTGTAACATCCGGCAATTTGAAATAACTATGAAAAAGCTTGAAATTGGAAATAGTCATCTTTTTTTTTGGAAAAATTTAAAATCTGGAAATTTGGTTAAGTGTGGGAAATCAGTAAATTTTGGCCAACTTTGAGCAGTCATAACTCCTAGGTCAGGATGATTTAGGGGTAGTTCCAGTTAATTTTGGAAAGCCCTTGGAAATATCTTTCCAACGCCACCGAGTTTGCTCGATTCCAAGTTCGTATGAGCGAGTTATGCCCTTTGAAAGTTGGGCAGTTGGCAGGGAATCCGTCCGGAAATTTTAAGTGCATTTTTGTCTTTTCCCTAGCCATTTTTTTCGGGGTTATATTGTTGTGTTAGGCTGATTTTTTTGGATCATTTGGTCCCATTTTAAAAGAGTGAAAGCTAGGGCTTGAGAGTGAAGAAGAGAAGAAGAAGAGAAGAAGAGGAGGAAGAAGAGATCAAGCAAGTTTCCGTTGTGGATATCGTCGGGGGTGATCCCTACTAGGTATGTGAGTTTTTAGTGTTCGGTGATCCTTTCCCTCACACACCAAACTCATTTTCATTATTGAGAAAAGTTTGGATAAGTTGTTGAAGTTGTTGGGTTGTGTTGTTGATGTTGTTGATCATGTTGTTGAAGTTCTTGTTGGTTGTGGAACATGATTTGGTGGTGTGTTGAGTTGAATCTCTTGTATATTGAGGGATTTTATGACCCTTAGTGTTTAGGGTTGAGTCCATTGAAGTTAGGGTAGTTTAGAGTTGGGAAAAGAGGGAAAAAAGGCGAGTTTTCTAGAGAAAGGGGTGGCACATCGCGCCTGCCAGCGCGCCCCAAAAGAGCTTCTGAGATTTCTCCCTTGGGGCGCCGCGCCTAGCAGAGCACCAGCAGGTTCCCTCTGAGCTTCAAGGGCAGGCGCTCCGCGCCTTGCAAAGCGCCAAGGATGCCATGTTCCTCTATTTTTTTCACACTTTCTCATGCATGTTTCTATGTATTATACCTATGTTTCCCAGTTGTTTCCAACACTTTAAGGTACACTTAGATATCCCGAATTCATCCATAAACATGTGATTATATACCTTGAATCCATAATTCAATTCGAGGCGAGTTTGGATCAAAGTCAAGTGAAGTTAGAGTCAAGTTAAGAAGTAAGTCCAAGCAAGTCTTTAAAGTTGTTCAAGAGTCTTTATTGAACGTTTTAACTTCATTCTAAGGCTCAAGTTTCAAGTCAAGTAAAGAGTATAGAGTTTCAAGTTAAGTCAAGAACATAAAGTTGAGTTCATTTCTCAAAATTATTAGGGAACTATGTATTCCCAAAGAAGTTTTAAAGAAATGTTTTTACATTTAAGCAAGGTTGGAAACTGAGATTTCCAAAAAGCCTTCGGTCTAGTTTTTGAGTAATTATCTCATATCAGCAAGAAGAAATATGTTTTAAAAACATAATAGCCAGTACGTTTTTGGGAGTAGTATCGAGCACCGAATTGGGGAAGCATTCAAAGAACTCATAGCCCCCATAGAACCATGTTAGCCACCATGGGTAAAAAAGGATCATACTTTTTAGATGAATCCTTTTTCCAGATAGACTAGTGGATCCACTAGGCAGTTCAGGTCTTATACCTTTGGCTGGGTATAAGATGCTCTGGCAGCGTGAGGTCGATCGTTGTATCATCACTATAGCTCTTATGTGATGGTTGTCGGTTAGAGAAACTCCCACAGCAGTTATTGTATTTTCATACACAGAAATTATTGTATTTCTATTTACATCTCAGGCTTATTGTATCTTTGTATACACACAGAGTTCATAGCATGTTTAAATCAGTCTTTCTTTATATCGCACTTGTTTTAAATTGCCTTATATTGAAAGAAGTCAGTCAGGTTGAATTGAGTTGAGCCAGGTAAGCTATTCAGTTTCTTCCAGATTTCCTTCTAGCCTTTGTTGCTTACTTTTCCAACTCGCATACTCGTACATTCCATGTATTGATGCCAATTGGCCTGCATCTTATGACGATGCAGATACAGGTACCCAGGATCAGCATCCAGCACGCCGTTGATCCAACTGAGCACTCCAGAGTCAGTGGTGAGCCTCCTTGCATTCCGGAGGACTAAATTATTTTGTGTCCTTAGTGTTGTTTTATTAGGGTGTTGCGGGGTCTGTCCCAACATCCATCTCAATATTTGTAGAGGCTTCATAGACAATTAGTCAGTTAGTTTGAGTCTCTCATCTATGTATATACGTAAATATCCTATTTTGAGATTTGAGTTGCCTTTGTGGACAGCTTATATAAGTTAAGTTGTTTTGTAACCTTGCATTCCATTGAGCTATTATGTTGAGTTAGGTTTCCGCTGAGTTAAGAAAGTCAGGCCAAGGGTTCGCTTGGGGCCAGAAATGGTCTCTGGGTGCTGGTCCCACCCAGGGTGTAGGCTCGGGGCGTGACAATTATCTTATTATCTTATCAAAATTGGTGAATTTTTCCATTGGCCCAAGTCGGGACCGGAGGAAAATATTATTTTAGAGAGATTATTAATTTACCGAGTATTAATTTATAGAGGTTTTACTGTAACTTTTGAAAAGGAAAAATGACTTTTGAAATTTGTGGTGTTAAACAAAAGATGTGTTGAATGTATCAAAATACTATTTAATCTTATAATCTCAAACATGTTATGTGAAAAGTTAGAATTTAAAAGTTATCAAAAACTAAAAGAGATAATTTGTTTTATAAAGGATTAAAAGAAAGTACAACAAACAAAATAAAACGAAGAAAATAGTATATAAGCACCTCAAATAATTATCTCAAAAATGAAGGGGGAAAAATAGTGCAATTATTGAAATAGTTATGATTTTGTACATTTGTATGGTCACCCACCCACAAAACACAATGAGTTGCTTTACAGAACACTATAAATAACTTTATTTAAAAGGTAAAAAAGTGAGAATTATTAAACCAAAATTGAAGAGAAGGGACTATTTTTGCTTTCGAAAGTAGTGGAATCACATCGGCTCCATTAGTGTGTTAATTTTTGGTAGATTCTAAATCAATATTCTCTATGTTTTAATTTATGTGATGTTATTGACTTGACAATAAGAAAAAATTTAAAAAGACTTTCGAAATTTATGGACTAAAATAACTGTGTGACTATAAATCATTTAATAAGAATAAAATTAACATTTTAAAGATAATTATGTGTAATTTGTTTTAGATACACTATATCCAAGTGGCTTCACATGTATTTGAGATACATAGACAAATATCGTTCGCCTCCCTTACCTCTCTCTCATCTTGCTTGTCACTCTCATATTTATATGGTATCTTAGATACATGCTTATCACACCAGATACATGTATCTAGTGTGTATCTAGTGCGATTTGCGGGCATGTGAGATACATAGATAAATATGCTCGCCTCTCTCAAATCTCGTTTGCTACTGACTTATATATTTGGTATCACATATGAATGTGAATCATTCTAGATACCTTTAGATATCTAGGTGTATCTGACTTAAAATTTGGTAAGGATTATTAATTAGTGATATCAAATATAATTATTTCAAACTATAGGGAGAATTAGTAAATATGGTAGGAATGTTTGTGTAATTGCATAGTGTTGCATTCAAATGCACACACAAGTGTACATGGTCGTGCAAGTAATAAAACAACTCTTTTAAGAGCCGGATGTTGAACCCTTCAGTTAATATTTGATTTCGCTATTAACTACAATTTAAAACAAGTGTATCCATAGAGTTTGATGATTATTTCTACATTAACAATTTCGTAAAAGAAAGCTATATCTAACTATGATTCATTTTCAAGTGGAGTTTAAGTAATGACTTAGGAAATTCCAGAGTTGTAGCCTATTTAGAATTCATGCATAGTATCATCTTCTATGAACATTGATTGATTATCAAATAACTTTTTTACAGTGTAAAATGTATGATCATGGTCTCCTGACCTCTAAGTACATACCACATTTGACAGTTTAACTTTGTTGATCGGGGATAGACTGAACCAACTATGAAGCACTAAGATTTCATCTTGTGTCGTAACCAAGCAAGGTCTCTAGGTATATCCCTATCCTAGATACAATCAACCCTTGTTTCGACAGAAGTTAATGCCCATTTTATCCCACGTTCTATTTTTCTATTCCTCTCTCGAGTTTAAGTTAGACAATAAATGTATATTAATATTGATCAAGCATTAACATAGGGAATTCAAGAATAAAAGAGCAATTTACAGTGAGAACCAACTTTGATCCATAGATTCAACACTACACATTCATTTGTTGCCTCAACCCTAGAATAAAAGGGATTAGCTACTCATAGTTTAATTCTCAAACTAATCATAAGAGAAATCAATCGATGAAAAAGAGAGGAATAAACCCTAAAATTGGACTAAGTGTTTTTCCAAGTTGTCGCTCTCCAATAATTGGAAAAAGAGTAATAAAAAGAATAAAACCCAAGTCTATATATAGTTGGAAAAAATCAGTAAAAGGTTAGCTTGCAGGTCCGCGACACGGAGTCGATACAGACCTGCCTATCTTCCTAGAATCCTCCTCTCTAAGACAGGGAAAGGATATATAGTCTTCTGTCTCGTCAACATCAGGAGCCAAATAATAAATTCCCTCTCCACGATGCAAAGAGGACATGAAGCTGGGTAATTCCTTGAACACCATCCTTGCATTCCTTTGCGATTCTTCTCTTGTTGTCCGATCTATGTCCACTTCAAATTTAACTACTTTTGTGCCTCTTCCTTGTAGCATCTTACCTACAAATATTAATGACATTGGTTACTCGATATGCATACCCATGGCTCAAAAACTACAAGTAATATGGAGTTTTGCTCTCAAACTTAGCTCTCATATGGGTTTAATTTGACTTTTTGGCATATAAATACGCCGCATATCATCAACCCACACTTAGAGCTTTGTTCGTCCCCAAACAATTTCCACCTATCTACCCTAGACCTAAACTCAAAATGAATAGCATTTGTACTGTAACATCCGACAATTTGAAGTGGCTTTGAAGGAGCTTGAAATTTGGAAATAGTCTTTTTTTTTTTGGAAAATTTTTTTTTTAAAAAAAAAAAATCTGGAAAATTTGGCTAAGTGTGGAAATCAATGAGTTTTTCTGGCCAACTTTGAGTAGTCGTAACTCCTAGCTCAGGATGCGTTAGGAGCAATTCCAGTTATGGTTGCGAAGCTCGTGGAACGATTTTTCCAACGCCATCGAGTTTGCTCGATTCCGAGTTCGTATGAGGGAGTTATGCCCTTTAGAAGATGGACAGTTGGAAGGGAAATCCGTCCGGAAATTTAGGGGCATTTTGGTCTTTTTCCAAATTCTTTCTCTTGAGGTTACATGGTGTGTTAGGCTGATTTTGGGATCATTTCTTTTATCCCATTGTAAAGAGGAAGAGTTAGGGTTCTTGAGAGGAGAAGAAGAGAAGAAGAAGAGAAGAAGAGGAGAAAGGAGATCAACAAGTTTCCGTCGTGGATTATCGTCGGGGGTGATCCCTAATAGGTATGTGAGTTCTTTTCGTGTGGGTTGATCCTTTCCCTCACACACACCAAGTTTACTCTATGATTTGAGAAAAGATTGGGGTTTGTTGTTGAAGTGTTGAAGTTGTTAGTTGTTGTTGATGTTGTTGGTAGTGTTGTTGAACTTATTGTTCTTTGTGAGACATGATTGAGGTTGTGTAATTAAGTTGAACCTATTGTATGTTGAGGAAATTATGATTCTAAGAGGTATGCCCCTTTCAAAGTTGAATCACCATCAATTCGCAACAATTTCTTGGCTTTCGATCCCCATCTACGGGCCTGACCTACGGACCGTAGATCGATTGACGGTCCGTACTGGTCAACCGTCGATCGAGACAGAAGTTGGGTTTTTGGGGCATCGATCTACGGTCACGATCTACGGTCCGTGACCTGACCTACGGACCGTAAGTCAGGACCGTAGGTCAACACTTAGTC
>NW_026027520.1:40748-41763 GCF_019186545.1 Solanum stenotomum | reverse complement strand
ATCCAGCTGAGCACTCCAGAGTCGGTGGTGAGCCTCCTTGCTTTCCGGAGGACTCAATTATTTGTGTTCTTAGTTTTTGGTTTTATTAGGATGTTGTAGGGTCAATCCCAACATCCATCTCAGTATTTTAGAGGCTTCATAGACAGACAGTCAGTCAGCTAGTTTTGAGTCTCTTATCTATGTATATATGTAAATATCCTACTTTGAGATTCGAATTGCCTTTATGGCCATATTTTATAAGTTAAGTTGTTTTGAAATATTGCATTTCTTTGAGTTATTCTGTTGAGTTAGGTTTCCGCTGAGTTAAGAAAGCCAGGCTAAGGGATCGCTTGGGGCCAGAAATGGTCTCCAGGTGCCGGTCCCGCCCAGGGTGTAGGCTCGGGGCGTGACAAACTTGGTATCAGAGCAAAGAGTTCAAGAGTCCTAGGGAGTCTATGAAGCCGTGTCTGTAGAGTCCTAGTTATCGGTGTGAAGCGCGCCACATCTATAATTGGGAGGCTGCAACATTTAGGAAGATTCCTCATTTCTTTCACATTGATTTCATGCGTTAGAGTTTATCTCTAAAGAGTTTCCTTCTAATTCGCGCTTGCGCGTGTTTCAGATAGTCATGCCTCCATGAAGAGTTGGCAGAGGGCGTCTTCCTAGACGCTATGTTGATGAGCAAGAGTTACCTGATGCACCTGGAGTGCAAGATCAAGGGGAAGTTTCTAATGCCGAGTTCAGAGAGGCAATTAGAATTCTGAGTCAAGCTGTAACTAATCAGATTGGTCAGCAAAGGGGAGCTCGACATGAAGGGGCTGACACATCAAGGATTCGTGAGTTCATGGGAATGAATCCTCCGAGTTTCATGGGTTCGAGCGCTACTGAGGATCCAGAGGATTTCATTGAGGAGTTGAAGAAGATTTTTGATGTGATGCATGTGGCAGATACTGAGCGGGTTGAACTAGCTGCGTATCAGCTGAAGGATGTTGCTAGAACATGGTTTGACTAGTGGAAAGGGGGCAGAGTTGAGAAT
>NW_026027520.1:36523-40716 GCF_019186545.1 Solanum stenotomum | reverse complement strand
AGGATTCGTGAGTTCTTGGGAATGAATCCTCCGAGTTTCATGGGTTCTAGCGCTACTAAGGATCCAGAGGATTTCATTGAGGAGTTGAAGAAGATTTTTGATGTGATGCATGTGGCAGATACTGAGCGGGTTGAACTAGCTGCGTATCAGCTGAAGGATGTTGCTAGAACATGGTTTGACCAGTGGAAAGGGGGCGGAGTTGAGAATGCACCACCTGCGAGTTGGGCCTATTTTGAAGAAGCTTTCTTGGGGCATTTCTTTCCTCGAGAATTGAGAGAGGCCAAGGTACGTGAGTTTCTTACACTTAAACAGGAGTCCTTGAGTGCTCATGAGTACAGTCTGAAGTTCACACAACTATCTCGCTATGCTCCGGAGATGGTTGCGGACATGAGGAATAGAATGAGCTTGTTTGTTGCTGGGCTGTCTCGGTTGTCGAGCAAGGAAGGTAGGGTTGCAATGTTTATCGGGGATATGGATATATCAAGGTTGATGGTTTATGTGCAGCAGGTTGAGGAAGAGAAATTGAGGGACAGAGAAGAGTTTAAAAATAAGAGAGCTAAGATCGGGAACTAGTCCGGGCAGCAGAGAGGTAATTCAAACCGTTCCTCCTTTCAGCAAAGGCAGAAGGAACCTGCTCCATCATTTGCTAGAGCACCTGTACCCCGATACAGAGGTGAATTTAATGGCCAGAATTCGAAGGACTTCAAGGCTAGACCAGCGCAATCTTCGGGTAGTGTGGCGCAAGGAAGTACTAAGCCTCCTGTCTGCGCCAAGTGTGGTAGAAACCACTCAGGTATTTGTCGAGAGGGCTCCATTAGTTGTTTCAAGTGTGGTCAGAATGGACATTTCATGCGAGAGTGTCCAAGAAATAGGCAGGGTAATGGAGGCAATAAAGCACAGTCTTCTTCATTTGTTCCACCAGACAGAACGACACCTAGAGGAGCTACTTCTAATATCGGTGGAGGAGCAAACCGCCTTTATGCTATCACCAGTCGCCATGAGCAAGAGTTTTCTCCGAATGTTGTCACTGGTATGATCAAGGTCTTCGCTTTTGATGTGTATGCTTTGCTAGATCCAGGAGCAAGTTTATCTTTTGTAACTCCTTATGTTGCAAATAAGTTTGAGATTCTTCCTGAAAGACTTTGTGAACCCTTTTGTGTTTCTACACCTGTTGGGGAGTCTATTCTAGCGGAAAGAGTTTATCGTGATTGTCCTGTTTCTATCAATCACAAGAACACCAAGGCTGATTTGGTTGAGTTGGACATGGTAGATTTTGATGTCATTCTAGGTATGGATTGGCTTCATGCTTGTTATGCATCGATAGATTGTAGAACTCGAGCAGTCAAGTTTCAGTTTCCGAATGAGCCAGTCATAGAGTGGAGTAGCAATTCAGCAGTGCCTAAGGGTCGCTTTATATCGTACCTTAAGGCAAGAAAGTTAGTTTCGAAGGGTTGTATCTATCACTTGGTCCGAGTTCATAACTCTAGTGTTGAGATACCTCATTTCCAGTCAGTTCCTATTGTAAGAGAGTTTCCAGAAGTGTTTCCTAATGATCTACCCGGAATTCCTCCTGAGAGAGAGATAGATTTCGGCATAGATCTCATTCCAGATACTCGTCCTATCTCTATTCCGCCATATAGAATGGCACCAGCGGAGTTGAAAGAGTTGAAAGAGCAGTTGAAAGATCTCCTAGATAAGGGTTTCATTCGACCAAGTGTCTCACCTTGGGGCGCTCCGATTTTGTTTGTGAGAAAGAAATATGGTTCCCTTAGAATGTGTATAGACTACCGCCAGTTGAATAAGGTTACCATCAAGAACAAGTACCCTCTTCCGAGGATTGATGATTTTTTTGATCAGCTTCAGGGTGCCACTTGTTTTTCAAAGGTTGACCTCCGATCAGGCTATCATCAGTTAAGGGTAAGGGAATGTGATATCCCAAAGACAGCTTTTAGAACCAGGTATGGTCATTATGAGTTTTTGGTCATGTCCTTTGGTTTGACCAATGCACCGGCAGCTTTCATGGATTTGATGAATAGAGTCTTCAAACCTTATTTAGATATGTTTGTTATTGTCTTTATTGATGATATACTAATCTATTCAAGGAATGAAGAAGATCATGCTAGTCATCTCAGAACAGTTCTTCAGACTTTGAAGGACAGGGAGTTGTATGCCAAGTTCTCTAAGTGTGAGTTTTGGCTCAAGTCTGTGGCGTTCCTAGGCCACATTGTGTCCGATGATGGAATTAAAGTTGATACTCGGAAGATTGAGACAGTGCAGAATTGGCCTAAACCCACATCTCCAACTGAAATTAGGAGTTTCTTGGGATTAGCTGGCTATTATAGAAGGTTTGTTGAAGGGTTCTCGACTATTGCATCTCCTTTGACAAAGTTGACTCAGAAGGCAGTGAAATTTCAATGGTCTGAAGCTTGTGAGAAAAGCTTTCAGGAGTTGAAAAAGAGGTTGATTACTGCTCCAGTTTTGACGCTACCAGAAGGTACTCAAGGATTTGTGGTGTATTGTGATGCATCTAGAGTTGGTTTGGGTTGTGTCTTAATGCAGAATGGCAAAGTTATAGCTTATGCCTCCAGACAGTTGAAGGTTCATGAGAGGAACTACCCAACCCATGACTTAGAGCTAGCTGCTGTAGTATTTGCTTTGAAGATATGGCGTCATTACTTGTATGGTGTGCATGTCGACATTTTCACTGATCACAAGAGCCTTCAATATGTGCTTACGCAGAAAGAGCTTAATCTCAGACAGCGGAGGTGGTTAGAGTTACTTAAGGATTATGACCTGAGCATTCTTTACCACCCAGGTAGGGCTAATGTTGTTGCTGATTCTTTGAGCAGGTTGTCTATGG
The DNA here is from genome assembly GCF_019186545.1 of Solanum stenotomum. NCBI lineage: Eukaryota > Viridiplantae > Streptophyta > Magnoliopsida > Solanales > Solanaceae > Solanum > Solanum stenotomum. Next base: position 37,856 of record NW_026027520.1, on the reverse strand, counting down.
GTAGCACCGCCTATATTGAAGAAGGAAGGAGAGAGTTAGCAAAAGATGTGCACAGACTGGCATGCCTGGGAGTCAGATTTACAGATTCCGCAGAAGGAGGAATAGCGATGACGAGCAGGGCGGAGTCATCATTAATGTCAGAAGTGAAAGAAAAGCAAGATCAAGATCCCATTTTGCTTGAGTTGAAGGCAAATGTTCAGAAGCAAAGAGTATTAGCTTTTGAACAAGGGGGAGATGGTGTATTAAGATATCAAGGTAGAATGTGTGTACCTATGGTAGATGGACTCCAAGAGAGGATTTTGGAAGAAGCTCATAGCTCCAGATATTCCGTTCATCCAGGTTCCACCAAGATGTATCGTGATTTGCGTGAAGTTTATTGGTGGAATGGCATGAAGAAGGGCATTGCTGAGTTTGTTGTTGCGTGTCCAAATTGCCAACAAGTGAAAGTTTAGCACCAAAGGCCCGGTGGTTTGGCTCAAAGGATAGAACTTCCAGAGTGGAAATGGGAGATGATCAATAAGGATTTCATCACAGGGTTGCCGAGGTCTCGCAGACAACATGATTCTATTTGGGTAATTGTCGACCGAATGACAAAGTCAGCTCATTTTCTACCGATAAAGACTACCAATACAGCTGAAGATTATGCCAAGTTGTACGTTCAAGAGATAGTGAGACTTCATGGAGTCCCAATCTCCATTATTTCAGATAGAGGTGCACAATTTACTGCACAGTTCTGGAAATCTTTTCAGAAGGACTTGGGTTCAAAGGTGAACTTAAGTACTGCCTTTCACCCTCAGACTGATGGGCAAGCAGAGCGCACTATTCAGACCGTAGAGGATATGTTGAGGGCTTGTGTAATCGATTTCAAAGGGAATTGGGATGATCACCTACCCCTCATTGAGTTTGCCTACAACAACAATTATCACTCTAGCATCCAGATAGCTCCATATAAGGCTCTTTATGGGAGAAGATGTAGATCTCCTATTGGATGGTTTGAAGTTGGTGAAGCACAGTTGATAGGACCAGATTTAGTTCACCAAGCTATGGAGAAAGTGAAAGTGATTCAAGAGAGGTTGAAAACGGCACAGAGTCGTCAGAAATCCTACACTGATATTAGGAGAAGGGCATTAGAGTTTGAAGTAGATGATTGGGTATATTTGAAGGTTTCACCCATGAAAGGCGTTATGAGGTTTGGTAAGAAGGGGAAACTCAGTCCCCGGTATATTGGACCTTACCGCGTAGCCAAGAGGATTGGCAATGTTGCTTATGAGTTGGAGTTACCACAGGAACTAGCAGCGGTTCATCCGGTATTTCACATCTCCATGTTGAAGAA
>NW_026027520.1:16445-35255 GCF_019186545.1 Solanum stenotomum | reverse complement strand
TCGGTACCTTTTGGATTTGGTTGAGATAAAATTTATGTCAACTGAATATTTCTATTACAATGCTCGGAATAGTTATTTAAAGTTATTCAATGTTCATCTTTTTAGAGCAACTACATAATTAGAAAATCAATGTTGTCGAATTTTTGAAACGAGAAAACTTTTGTTCTTGAATGGTTTTAATAAAAAATGTTCACTGTTTTTGTATCGTACTCTCTTTACCTAAACCAATTGTCTCATAATATTAGAAAGTACTATGTTTATCGCAGTTGCATTGGGCTACTCTATATTGTGAGTTTTTAGAAAATGATCGTCACTTGTTAATGCATTTTAGCAGCTATTTATTACTCAAACCTTTCCTCTTTGGCATTCATCTTCAGTTCATGCAACGATTTATTGATATGCTATGTATATATGCAATGACTGGATTTAGTATGTGCGCGGGTCATTTTTATGATGAAACTATTTTATCTCAAGAACGAAATCTGAATTTAAGCTATATGTATTTAGATTTATACAATTAAACTCGAATCTATATTAAACGTCCAAATGTCCAAAATAAAAAAAACCATATTTCTCTAAGAGCCTCTTTATTGTTTCTTTGAATATATGAACATACATAATATCAAAATCATTGAATAAACTTAAGATCAATTACAAAGAGGAACAAAAAACTTCTAATGCATTAATAAACTATATTAAGTTCTTGTGTGTTACGTACGTGCTCCACACCATGGGTGTTAGCCTTAGAATTTTGAAACTGCGATTTGTTGAAATCACAAGACACTGGGAACACGATCATTTAATAGGGGAAAATAGTACCAAATGAACTATGAGCATTTGTTTTATCCTTTTATTTTGTATTGAACAAATAAATGTTCTTTGATATCTAAGAACACAATGCTGAAAAAGATGCATCAAAGATAATTTGTCGGAGTAACAAACAAACGGTTTGACTAAGATTATCATAAATATAAGTAGCAAACTAAACACAACTTCTAGTTCAAAGAAGAAAATGTAACTCCCATTTCATATCAACTTCTTGAAAACACATATAACAAACAATCCGGGGAAGGATAAGGTTGTTTTTCCATAACGAACCTTAATTCAAGCCTTAATCTACTTACAAAATAGGATGTGCATCAATTAGTGAACATAGGTAAGTCATGTTCGATGGATATATATTATTTTGTATATTGAAGTATCCGTAACAACTTAAATGCACGCTCATTTTCGGTGACCTAAAAGGAAAAAATTGACCAACTGATACTTAAAGGAAAAAATGTAAATCTATTACTGAAAAAGAAAAGGACCATTTTTTGAAAAATAATTATACAACATATCTTTTGGAGATGGTACAATTACAAAATATTTTCAGAGCACAATTACAGATAAAAACATCAAAAACTTTGTTTTCTTCTCAAATTTCTACAACACAAATGAAATCTGAAGCCTCTCATCTACTCAAAAAAAGCAGAGCAGACACACTAGCAGTGCTCCATTTTCTTCTTCTTCAGTTCAAGATTCAAACTTTTAAATCTATTCTTCCGGCAGATATCAATGAAATCCTCTTAAGGTAGTCGGTAAAATCACTTGTGAAATTCAAGTGTATTTTGAAATCCTGGTTTGGTTTAATATCTAGCCCTAAATTTATTAAGTCTCATCTCAGCATATCAGCTAATAACAAGGCATGTCATAGGCTTGTGATAAAGTAAATAGTGTCTTGTTAACCGTTATGTGCTTTTGAACTTTCAGGAAGTGAATGTTGATCTTTGGAACAAGAAATCTACTCGTTGCTGACTGCACAGGCTGAAATGAAGAAGGATGGCCTTTTCCTATTTTTATTGTTCACTTTAATATACTAATGTTTGGAACACTAGTGTGTGAATAAGATTTACATATGCTTGTTGATTACATATCATATTTTGTTTGAATCTAAGTTGAGAAAAAAATTACGTCTACTATAAATTTCCATTACAAGCCTCGAAACAGTTACTTAAGAGTTATTCAATGTTCATCTTTTTAGAGCAACTACATAGTTAGAAAATCAGTGTCATTTGATATGCTTGAAATGAGAAAACTTGTGTTCACAGTTTTTCATTCAAATATCTTCCAGTAATTGTCTTATAATATTGGAAAGTGATTTTTCTTAGCTAAAATCTAGATTATACAACACTTATGCCGGTCAGAAATCTTAGGAGGACGTGAGTGAAGATTTCCACGCTTCTTTTTTTTATATTGTCTAGAGGCATAACATGCTCTTGAAACACTGCTCAATAAGAGAAACAATTTACTACGCTATTTAGCATGAAGTTGAAGATATAATTATTGTTACTTGAAAATCATATCATATATATATATATATATAAATAAAAGAGAACCTTAGTCCCACCTACGTGGCACCACCACAAACCAGAATTCCCTTTTAATTTGTTTATTTACAAAACTACCCTTCCCCTTTCATGAAAAGTTGTGAAATTTATGAAAAGTTGTGACTTTTATCAAAAATTGCGACTTTGATTAAGAATTGTGAATTTAATGAAAAGTTGTGACTTTTATGAAAAGTTGTGACTTTTATGAAAAGTTGCGACTTTAATGAAGAGTTGCGATTTTTATGAAAAATTTTGACTTTTTTGAAAGATTGTGATCTTTCTGAAGGGTTGCAACTTTTTCAAATAGTTATAACATTTCCGATAAGGCACAATAAACATTTGTTCACACTACCATTTATTATCTATAAATAGAGGAATTTCCTCTCATTATAAAACAACGAAAATTCTGAATCTTCTTCTTCTTCTTCTTCTTCTTCTTCTTCTTCTTCACAATTAAATATTTGTGTACTATTTTACATGGTACCTGTTACTTTTTACTAGCATTTGTAATGTTGTAACTCGATTCATCAAGAGATTGGGTATGGGTTTCTTGACCATCAACACCAGGTCCTACCCTTTTGTGAAAGGGTCGAAATATGAACATGATTTCTCATGATTTTCATTCTACTTTATTGACCACCCAATCATATATACCCTTGTGGTATTTCTTATCAAAAAAATTATTTTTGAATTTGTCACGCCCCGAGCCTACACCCTGGACGTGGCCGGCACTCGGAAGACCATTGTTGGCCTCTAAGAGAACCATTGGTCTGGCTTACTTAACTCAGTGGAAACTTAACTCAACAGAATAACTCAAAGCAATGAAAGGTCATCAAAACAACCTAACTTATAAAATATGGCCAAAAAGGAAACTCGTGTGTCAAAATAGAATATTTACATATATACATAGATGAGAGACTCAATACTAACTGACCGACTGTCTATGAAGCCTCTATAACATTGAGAAGGATGTTGGGACAGACCCCACAACATCCTAATAAAACAAAACTAGGAACACGAAATAACAGAGTCCTCCAGATAGCAAGGAGGCTCACCACTGACTCTGGAGTGCTCAACTGGATCAACGGCGTGCTGGATGCTGATTCGGGGTACCTGTGTCTACATCGTCATAAAATGCAGGCCAACTGGCATCAGTACATTGAATGTACGAGTATGCGAGCTGGAAAACTAAGCAACATAGGCTAGAAGGAAATCTAGAAGAAACTGAATAGCTTACCTGACTCAACTCAACTCAACCGGACTGACTCATTTCAATATAAGGCAATTTAAAACAAGTGCAATATAAAGAGAAGCTGTTTAAAACATGTTATAAACTCTGTGTGTAGACAAAGATACAATAAGCATGAGATGTATGTAGAAATACAAATGAACTGATGTATATAAATTGTTGTGGGAGTTTCTCTAACCGACAACCATCACATAAGAGCTATAGTGATGATACAGCGATCAACCTCACGCTGCCAGAGCATCCTATACCTGGCCCAAGGTATAGGACCTGAACTACCTAATGGATCCACTAGTCTAATTTGGAAAGGATTCATCTAAAAGGATGAACCTCTTCTACCCATGATAGCTACATGGTTCTATGGGGGTTGTGGGTTCTTTGAACGCTCCCCCAATTCGGTGCTCAATACTACTCCCAAAAATGTACTGACTCTTATATTTTTAAAACATATTTCTTCCTGCTGATTTGAGATAATTACTCAAAAACTTAGCTCAAAGGCTATCTTGGAAATCTCAGTTTCCTCTCTTGCTTCATTTAGTAAGCGATTACTGTTTTTCTGGAAAACTAGCCTGAAGGCTCTTTGGAAATCTCAGTTTCCAGTCTTTTTTAAATGTGAAAACATTTCTTTAAAACTTCTTTGGGAATACTTAGTTCCCTAATAACTTTTGAGAAATGAACTCAACTTTATACTCTTGGCTTAACTTGAAACTCTATACTCTTTACTTTAACTTGAAACTCGAGCCTTAAAATGAAGTTAAAACGTTCAATAAAGACTCTTGAACAACTTTAAAGACTTGCTTGGACTTACTTCTTAACATCTAAGATTGACTCTAACTTCACTTGACTTTGATCCGAACTTTCCTCGAATTGGATTATGAATTCAAGGATAATGATCTCATGTTTATGGATGAGTTCTTGACGTTTAGACGTACCTTGGAGTGTTGAAAACAACTATAAAACATAGGTACATTACCAAGGAACATGCATGAAAAAGTGGGGAATGAAAGGGAAGACTTGGCGTCCTTGGCCCTCTGAGAGGCGCGGAGCGCCAGCCCTCTAACTTCAGAGGGACCTGCTGGGCGCTCTGCTAGGCGCGCCGCCCCAAGGAGGGAACTTTAGAGTCCCTTTTGGGGCGCGCTAGTAGGTGCGACGCCTCACCCCTGTTTCCCAAAAAAATGACTTTTCTCCTTCATTTTTCCAACTCTAAACCACCTCAACTTCAAAGGTTACAGCCCAAACACTAAGAATCATAAAACCCCTCAACATACAATAGATTCAACTCGAAAACACGACCGGAAACATGTCCCAAATCAACAAGAACCTCAACACAACCACAAGACTTCAACAAACACAACCAAATCTTTTCTCGGAAATTAAAACGAGTTTGGCGTGTGGGGGAATGAACCAACCCAACACTATGATCTCACATACCTTAATAGGGATCACCCCAGACGAAAACCACGACGATCTTACGGACTTTGCTTCTTCTACTCCTTTCTCCTCTTCTTCTCCTTTCTCCTCTTCTCTCCTTTTCTCTCAAGAACCTTAACTCTCACTTTAAAAAGGAAAACTGATTTAAAATCAGTCTAAAACCTTAATATATCCAAAATAAATGGTTAGGGAAAAGACCAAAATACCCTTACAAATTCGGACTAAACTGCCCTGTTCCAACAGCCCAACTTTCAAAGGGCATAACTCACTCATACGAACTCGAAATCGAGCAAACTCGGCGGCGTTGGAAAGATCATTCCAAGGGATTTCCAAACATAACTGGAAATACACCTAACTCATCTTGAGATATGAGTTATAACTGATCAAAGTTGACCAAAAACTCTCTTTTTTTCCATACTTAATCAATTTTCCAGATTTTTGAATTCTTTCCAAAAATGACTATTTCCAAATTTAAGCTTCTTCGTAGTTATTTCAAATTGCAAGATGTCACAGAATTAGCTTAACCTCCAATAATTTCCACCGATTCGTCATTTGTGTTAAATTTCACAAACATACTCTCCAAGCACTATACAAAATTGTAAAAACAACCTCGATTATGAATTCAAAGTTGATTTAATGAAATCAATTGTTCTTTAAAAAGGGAATACTGATTGACTAGAAAGTGATTAAGGAATATGGTGTTGGATTATCGTAAATACAAAAATTTGGGATAGATATTTAAATATCCTAAAAACATAGAAATATCACATTATTCCATTTCAAAATCGCACAAAATTAGAAATTTTAAATTCAGGTCTCATCGGATATTTTATATCGTGAGAAAAAGAAGAGTAGGATTTGATGAGGTGACAAGTTGTTTAGTATAAGTATAAACAACTCATATATTTTTTACTTTAAGGAACTGAATTCGAAGAAAAAGAACTAGGGTTTCTTTTTCTTATAAGTAGAATCTTGATTTTTGCTAAGTTTGTCTTATTATCAATTTTATACATCGTCATTTTTACATGTTGCAAAGATAACATATTTTACTTTTTAAGATTTTGAATCTCATAATTTTGAAGAAACATATCTATAGATATCAGTTGGATGACTTGGTAAATGATAGCACAAAAAATTATTTGCACTAACTGTATATGAAATTTTGATTTCTCTTCTAATTTAATCTTTCGTGTATTACTCATATATATTTCTTTTTTTAGAACCCTTGATAACTCCAGTTACCAACTTTGATCTATGTTTTTGAATACTACAAGTTATATACAATTACGTTATAATTGATCTGATTTTATACTTCTTTTTTAATATATCGTCAAAATATGAAACTTACACTCGTAAATATGTACATTATAGTTCATGGTGTTTTCCCAAAGTGCTATAACTTTTCTATAGTTAGATGATGCAAGTTTTTCACATGCACAATCAATTATTATTTTTTGATAAATATGATTGTTAATTCTAAAAGTTTTAATATATTTTGTCCTAATGTTTTTGCAGATTCATGTTCTAACAAGGGAGATGGTGTACACTGCAATGTTGTTACTAAAATATTTACCAATATCTTTGGTTGATACTGTAATTGCAAAGTACACAAAATTTAAGTTCGGAAATTTAGCAGAATTAGGAATACCCCAACCAGAAGAAGGCCCATTTTCCTTTAAAATATCAAAAGGTAGATCCCCAGTAATTGATGTTGGTGCTATTGACAAGATTAAACTTGGACAGATTAAGGTATGATACTATCTTTATTTTATTTCATTCTATTTTGAAAAAGAATATGTGAAAAACATATGGCTTTAGTTTCTCCGAGGGTTTTGGTCTTATAGTAAAAGTACAACCTGTGATGTATGGTTAGGTGCACATCACGAGTTCAAATTTGATTACTTTCAAGAACCTAGTAGTAGTACTTAATGAAGAAGAGTAAAAATACATGTTCATTATCATGGGCAACAATTTAACTGTTATTGTTACGAAATCGGTAGAATTTAGTAATTTTGTCCAATACAATAAATTTGTGTAAATAGTTCATTCAATATGCATTAATAATCTATCATAAAAAAAGGAAATAATACTTGGTTTTTTTTTGTGAAATAACTTTTGGTGAATTGTTGATTAGGTGCTTCCTGGAATATCGGACATAAAGGAACATACAGTAGTGTTTGACAATGGAGATGAACATCAATTTGACGCAATCATTTTTGTTACTGGATACAAGAATATTGCTACCAAGTGGCTAAAGGTACATTTTGCAAATTATCACTATGTTCTTCTTTTTTTTAATTCTAACTTTGAGTCTTGAAATTTTCCACTTGCCTATAAATATTGTGTGTGGATAAGTTTTTCTCGATAAGTTTTCCTGATTACTAATTTCACTTACTATTAATTTAATGTACAATTTTTTCTTTTGTATGTAGGACTATAGCTCAATATTCCTTGAAGATGGCACATTGATAAATTGGAAAGGAGAGAATGGGCTCTACTGTGCTGGATTTTCAAAAAGAGGGATTGCTGGTATTTCAATGGATGCTATAGCTATTGCCAATGATATTAAGACTGTTAGAGGCAACAAAATTTAGATTTTTAGTATTATTATATTAGACTATGTTGTTAAATAAATTTTCGAAACCTTGCGTGAATGCGAGATGCTTTCTGCATTGGGCTTAACTTGTTAAGTTCAGCTAGAACTTAAAAACCTTGTTTCTTTTAGTATGTTTTTTATTGGAATCAAGTTTCTACTGTCATAGAAATTTGATGGAACTTTTCTAATTGATTGTCTTTCTTTTTTATTTTTTTATTTTTATAATGATGGCGTGGGGTTCATATAGCACACATTTCGACTATTATATCGAACACTAGCTATCTCTTGCCAGTACGAGTATCGAATAACTCTACACATCAAATTGGGTAACTTTTATTTGAGACATTTATTGACAACATGAATGAAATCTACTATTTCCTCTGTTATTCATAGTAAAGTAGATCTCAAGAGAGAGAGAATTGACTTCTTGAGAATCTATTTTTCCTTCAATTCCTTGATGTTCATAAGGTACATAAAATTAAATGTACATTGAGCAGTTAACATTCCATCTTGCTAAAGTTATTGCTAGGTCGATCTGTACAAAATGTCCTAATGGACCAATACAAAAACAAGAGGATGACGACGGATACATTACCTAGCTCATAAGAAATATTCCCTACGTTTAGCAAGAATGTAAAAGTTGTTGCAGATGATTCAACTAGATACATGCAACCTACTTAATCCAGAACCAAATGGTTAATTTAGCTTCCTCCCAAACCTCTTGTCTGCATTTTCGACCACTTAGCCTTAGGTGCATGCTTATTGTTGTGCTTTCTTTTGGGCCAACTTTTTGTGTCTGATTTTCCCAACCATTGAGAAGAAGAAGTTCCTCCCCGGGTTTCATCTGATCTTTTCCTTTTTGTCCAGATAGAGTCTGGTGGTATATTGCCCCCATTTGATTGTCCCCAGTTCGCTGAAGATGATTTTCCCCAACCTTTGGTAGACCATTTTCCTTTTGACCAAGGAGAGTCGGGTGGTCCACCATTCTCCTTAGGCTGTCCCCAACTCGCTGAACGTACTTCTTCCCAACCTTCAGTAGACCATTTTCCTCTTGACTGTCCACAGCTCACTGAAGTTAATCCTTCACAACCTTCGGTAGACCATTTTCTTTTTGTCGTGATAGGTTCAGAAGTTACAGTTGACTGAATTCCTTTCTGGCTTTCTTTACTTTGATCCTGCTTCTTGATATCCGTACAAGGAACAGTGGTTGTATTTCCATCTTCTATAATGTTCCTTGTCTCAGAACCGTCTTGAAAGGGAGCAGCACGTCCAAACAACTGATATTTTAATGTGGGTATTTCGACAAGGCCATCCATAAAAGCAGAAATGTATTCGCTAGTACGCTGGATACATTTGTATATGCGTATCACTTCTGCTTTCCCAACAGCTCTTGCAGCATTTTGAGACCGATCAGTGAAATCCTCAACCTGTAAAGATCACGATAATCCATTAATACAGCACTTTGAAAGATTACTTAGCACAAATGACATCAATAAGTGAAAGATAACTGCACTGATGCAGCAAACTTTGGAGTCCCATGTTTTAGAGAGTCAAGATGCTTCATAGGTACTTGAACATAGTCCTTTGGCCCATAGCTTCTCAATCGACAATAACTGCAATGAAACGAGACCATAATGAGCCAGATTTACTGGATTCCCAATACCTTGACCAGCAGTGTAACTAGCAACTCAGCCACTAACTCTTTGTTTCTCTTCCCATACTTCACAAACTTATGCAACGACTTTGCCACCGCATCTGGATCAGTTCCATCTAGAACATTTACAAGCCAAGAAATATTACCAAGCTACTCAAAACAAAAACTCTCATGAAAAAACTAAAGCAAAGAGAAAAGTGCCAAAACTCAAACAAGGAAACAAGTGCTAAAACCAGAACTTCCAAGTTATGTATAAGAAAAAAGAATTACAGCCTCACAAATGAAAGATTTTTCATACGCATCCTGATTCGTGGGAATTTTTCTTTTCTACTACAGTACTTCACAACACTCTGTACTGATACTAAAATTAGTACATCCCTTCCAAAAGGCGTAATAACTGAAAAAGTAAAGGTTCATAGTTACCTTCTAATATGGAAGAAAATGGCGGTACTATTGGAGTATTTCGTGTCTGTGAAGTCCACATGACCCCAAATGAAAGAAAAAAACAGATTATTAACTAAACAACTACATTAATATCCCTCTAGAAAGAAAATATACACATACAAAACAAACATGCAATAAGGCATGCAGAAACATTGAAAGTCATTCTGAATAAGCTAAGGCCATGAGGGGGGAAATTGAGATGAAGTTAATATTACACAAGTTGAAGTCCACCAATGCATTTTGGAGTACACACTTCCTTGCAAAGTATACTGAACTTTTCGTTAGGTTAGCCTTTAATCCAGAAGCCATATAGAACATGTTAAAACAATGTTGGATATGAGTAACAGAAGGCAAATCACCTCTTACAATCAATAGCAAGTCATCAGCTAGCAAAGCTGAGGTGAGTAATTCCCAGCTTAGGACATCTAGGATGAAATTTGAAGTCCATTTAGACACCTACATAGGTACTCCATGACAATAGAAAACAGGTAAGGATACATGAGATCACCTCATCTATGTCTCTTAGCAGCTGGAAAGGGATAGGAGCTTGTGCTTCACAGATGATGCTGGAAATCACCTTCGGTAATCAATTACATCTTTTTTGATCACGCATCAAGATTGACTCTGGCCAGTGGCGTTATTCTATTGAATATCTGTTGTATGTTGAATATTGAGATTGTTGAGACAAAAGATTGAACAAGCTTCTCCTATGCGTGAATTTCTTTCATATATGTGACATTGTTAGTGCTTGATTTGTTTCTAGTTGATATATGCTTTAAAGGGAAGAAACTTGAGAAATGATTATTCAGTAGTATACTTGTGCTGCTTTGTTTGAGAATTTTTCTCTTAGCGGAACCGAAACAGTTTTGGATCAGAGTCGACTCCTACGTACTTGAAAGGCAGTTCTCCACAGTAAGTTCGATATTTATTGAACTTACTGTGGAGAACTGCCTTTCAAGTACGTAGGAGTCGACTCTGATCCAAAACTGTTTGGTTCATGAGAAACCTATATGATTGGAATGGACTTTGAAGTCTAATTTTTGGTCAAATAAAAAGATGACGGTCCAAACCGATAACTGCCTGACATTTCTAGTGATGAGTCGGGAGTGTGCGTGAACTGGTCTTTGACAGCCATCAGAAGCTGTCATGTAATGTGAGACAGTGAGAGCGCTGCTCTGTTAAGCCAGCCAATGAGGGGCGAGTTACCCCATCAACTCCCACAGCTTACTGCCATGTCAAAGTACTATTATTATTTATTTATTAGTGTCGGAATAATAATACTTCATACTATTACCAAGAACCGCTTATTATTAATTATAAACCCAAACCAACGCACTAGTTGTGTCAAAGGCTGAAGATTTGGTTTGTCCCGATCATCTTATTGCTCCCACTTGGGTTACAAGCTCATGCTACTGAGCTCAGCGATATACAGTGTCTGTTGAGTTCTTATAAATTATATGTATACGTCTTCTATCACCGGTGTGGGACAAGACGCACTAAGGTTTTAGCATATGCGATGATATGCCAAGCAAGCAAATGCTTTTTCCTTATATGCTCATTTCCAAAGTGAGTTGAATAAATACATTAATTTTCTAATTCCTCTGTTATTGTAAAACGAGGACAAACAACTCGAAAACTAGACCCTTATATATAGGAATTTTGTCAGCTTAGAGAAAAATTCTCAAACAAAACACCACAAGTATACTACTGAATAATCATTTTTCAAGTTTCTTCCCTTTAAAGCATGTATCATTTGGAAATTCATTACCAGCACTATCAATGTCATAGGTATGAAGAAATTACGCATAGGAGAAGCTTGTTCAACCTTTTGTCTCAACAATCTCAAGATACAACATACAACAGATATTCAATTGAATAACGCCACTGGCAACCGTCAATCTTGATGCCTGATAAAAAAAGATGTAATTGAATGTAGTCTTATAAACTGTACTGCAAAGGATTTTAGGCCTATAGCTTGTTGCTCTATGCTCTACAAAATCATATCTCAGATCCCTGCAGCCAGATTACCGAAGGTAATTTCCAGCATCATCTGTGAAGCACAAGTTCCTCCCTTTCCAGCTGCTAAGAGAGATGGACGAGGAGATCTCATGTATCCTTACCTGTTTTCTATTGTCATGGAGTACCTAAGTAGGTGTCTAAATGGACTTAAGCAAGAAAAAAGAGCTTCAAATTCCATCCGAGATGTAGTAAGCTGGGAATTACTCACCTCAGGTTTGCAAGAGGTAATTCGCCTTCTGCTGCTCATATCCAACACTGTTTTAACATGTATTATATGACTTCTCGATTAAAGGCTAACAAACGGAAAAGTTCAGTATACTTTGGAGGGGTACCTCAGGCAAAAAGCTGGTGGTTTCGAAGTAACAAACTTAAAACTTCAAAATGACAGTCTCCTTCGTAAATGGTTATGGAGATCGATATTCACAAGGGAGGATCAAGCTCTACGGAGAAAAGTCATAGAAACCAAGTTTGGGATTCTGAATCAGTGGATAACAAAGTCTCCATCTAACTCTTATGGGTACTCTGTAAGGAAAACAATCAGGTCACATTGAGAGGATTTTCTATTCAGATACGGAAGGAAGAAGAATTAAGCAAATGATGCCGTTGCAGAGATGTTTGAGTGTACATGGAATCAAAAAGTTACATTGGAAAGAAGAAGCACACCTACACAATTCACATAAAAAACTTGTCCCTTTAAAGTTTGTACTCTGGAAATTCATTACAAGCTAAACAAATCAAGCACTAACATTGTCATATATATAAAAGAAATTTATCACAATAATCTCAAGATACAGCATACAACAGATATTCAAAGGAAGGAGAAACTTGTTCAACCCTTTGATACAACAATCTCAAGATACTACATATAACAGATATTCAAGGGAAGGAGAAGCATTTTCAACTTTTATCGCAGCGACAACATAGGTAATACTAAATTCAGCAAACATGAAGAATAGGGAAGCATCGTCTTGATTCGTGCAGATCGGCAGAGATGGAATACGTGCTCTTCAACATCAGCTTTCCACCTCCTGAAATATCAAAAGTACATAACAGTTAACAAGCACCTGAGTGATCATTTCACATGATGACTAGTAAAAACTGTTTATATGTGAGCAACAAGGAAAAACAGCAAAACCAAATAGTACAGTTGTCCCAATCATCTTATTGCTCCACTTGGGTTACAAGCTCACGCTACTGAGCTATACGGTGTCTGTTGAGTTCTTATAAAATATATGTATTCGTCTTCATCATCGCATATGCTAAAACATTCAATGTAGAATTTAGTGCATCGCATATGCTAAAATATTCAATGTAGAATTTAGTGTGTGTCTTGTCCCACACCGGTGGCAGATGACGAATACATATATTTTATAAGAACTCAACAGACACTGTATATCACAGAGCTCAGTAGCGTAAGATTGTGATCCAAGTTGGAGCAACAAGATGATTGGAAAAAGTCAAATCCTCAGCACTATATGTGTCAAAGGCTGAAGATTTGGCTTGTCCCAATCATCTTGCCGCCACAACTTGGGTTCCAAACTCGTGCTACTGGGCTTAGCGATATACAGTGTCAGTTGAGCTCTTATTAAATGTTTGTATTCGTCTTCTGCCACCGGTGTGGGACAAGACAAACTAAATTCTATATCGAATGTTTTAGCATATGAGAAGATATGCCTAGCAAGCAATATGATCATTTCCCAACACTCCCATCGACGGAATCCTACCTCCTTCTGCACAGCTGGGCTTCTCCACCTTTCCCCATTTCTCATTAGCCAAATCAAAAGTAATGATGTACCCACCCTCATATGCATTAAGACCAGCAGTAGTAGCAGCCCAATAGAGTTTCCCGTTCACAAGCTTACCTGAAACATTTGATAGCCCCTCCCTCGGGCAACCATCAATGCTTTTCCAAGAATCCGTGATTAAACTCTATAAGCTGGCCTCAACTTGATCTGAATTTATAGTTTTGAAAATACAGACTACCATATAATCATCCTGAAATTCATCATATCCAAAACCATCAATGTGCCGATACTCCTAATCGACGGATTCCATATAAACATGTCAGTGAACCCAAGGGCAAATCAAATCAATCCATTAACTAAATCCAGAACAAAAACATTTTCGCGGGGGTTATAATCCAAGTTATATTCCTCAATCACAACAGAGTCATTAAGTAAGGAAGTAACAGAACAGTTTGTGAAACGAATCTATATCCATTAGCAGGTAGGTACCTGAATTGGGACAACACAAGGATGTGGTGTGTGTAATCTTTTCTATCAGCAGATACACTTAGATCATTCTTGATATTTTATAAATTAGGTAAGTTACCTGCGCTTTGTGCGGTTTTGTAAATTCAATTCACCACGTACAATTATTTGTGGTTAATGATTAAAGATTATGCGATAATATGCATTTACCTTTTTGATTTTGTATACCAATGAAACTTTGTTGACATCAGTTTCTGGATATTTGTCCAAGTAATTACAATTTTTTTAGCTACGCTTATGAGAAATTAAAGGGAATGAAAAGGGTTTGAAAAAGATAGAGTTTGTCTTTCGATGCCTATACCAAACAAGCAAGTGGCACAGTAAACAAAGGAAGCAAAGGGAAAAATAGCAGAGTAAACAGAGGAAGTGAAGGAAACAAATCGCAATCGGAGGTGGGAAAAGATAAATGTCTTTCCTGAATTGTGAGGGCGCCACGTGGGCCGGTCTATGGAGAGAAGCACAAGGTGTGAATATACAATCTTCTTTGTCCTCCTGAACCTTCTACTTAGCTAGAAGTTTATTGTGCATCTGGAGACGATGATCTTGGATATCATTTCCCTGAAGTGGGAAAGTATTTCGATTAGCAATTTAAAGTGTGTGTTAACACTTCATTCTTTTGTCACTTTTGGTGAGATGATAAAGAAAGTCTACTGTATTTAACAATCCAATCCAATCTATTGTATTGACGAAGCAATTGATTTTGTTCCAAAATATACTACCCAATGAAAATGGAAAGTGGAGCCTGATGGAATCTATTTTGAATATCGAAACATGACTACAATAAGATATTAATAATTTTTAACATGTAACACAAAAAATGTCTAGAGTGTCTCGCCAAAGTCCAATGTGAGTACTCTTTCATTACGTTTTTAAATAAAGATCAAAGATTAACCAAATAGTACCAATATGATTGGAATAATTTTGAAAGGTCTAATATTAGTTTGATGTTTACAGAGTTTCACCAAAGTCCAATATGACTTTTCATCTTATCGCGTTCTAACTTCTACAAGTGACGACTCTTATATACTGTTATTTTAAGAAATATCAAAAAATTAACCAAAACTGTACCGATATGTCTAAATGGACTTAAGCAAGAAAAGAGCTTCAAATTCCATCTGAGATGTACTAAGCTGGGAATTACTCACATATATAAAAGAAATTTATCGCGATAATCTCAAGATACAGCTACAACAGATATTCAAAGGAAGGAGAAACTTGTTCAACCCTTTGTTACAACAATCTCAAGATACTACACATAACAGATATTCAAGGGAAGGAGAAGCTTTTTTCAACTTTTATCGCGGAGACAACATAGGTAATACTACATTCAGCAAACATGGAGAATAGGGAAGCATCGTCTTAATTCGTGCAAAGGATGGAATAATTGCTCTTCAACATCAGCTTTCCACCTCCGGAAATATCAAAAGAACAAAACAGTTAACAAAGCACCTTTTTGATATTTCACATGATGACTAGTAAAAACAGTTTATATGTGAGCAACAAGGAAAACCAACAAAACCAAATAGTACCCAAGTTGCCCGCGCTGGGATGCAAGTGTTCGATAAGGATGAAGATATAGAAGTCGGATCCATCCTAATCTAAATTTTAAGATTCGGGGGTATGGATCCAAGTATGAACACGGGTGCCAATACAAAATAAAATAACTGAAAATTGATATTGGTAAAAATATTATAAAAAACAACCGATTAAACTGAACAATTGACAAATAAAAAGGTGATGGTCCAGACTAATAGCTGCTTGACATATCTAGCGAGGATTTGTGATTATGCGAGAGCGCTGCTCTGTTAAGCCAGCCAATGATGGGCGAGTTACCCCATCTACACACACTGCTATGTCAAAGTATTATTAGTGTTGGAATAACAATACTTCATACTATACCAGCATCACATAATCCCAAACGAACCCTCTATTTACGTCAAGGCTTGAAGCTTTGATTTGTCCCAATCATCTTATTGCTCCCACTTAGGTTACAAGCTCACGCTATTGAGCTCGCGATATACAGGGTCTGTTGAGTTCTTATTAAATATTTGTATTCGTCTTCTACCACCAATGTGGGACAAAGCCACACTAAATTCTACATTGAATGTTTTAGCATGTACGATGATATGCCTAGCAAGTCAAAATCGCATATGCTAAAACATACAATGTAGTGTGTCTTGTCCCACACCGGTGGCAGATGACGAATACAAACATTTAATAAGAACTCAACAGACACTGTATATCGCTAAGCTCAGTAGTGTGAGCTTGTAACCCAAGCGAGAGCGATAAGAAAATTGGGACAAGCCAAATATTTGGCCCTTGACACAAATAGTGTGTTGGTTTGGGTTTATATTAATAAGAGGCTGTTGTCTCCTTTAAAACCCAACAGCGGCTAGTCTGATGTTGTCTAAGACCAGTTCACGCACACTCCCAAGTCACCACTAGAGATGTCAGGTTGTTATTGGTTTGGACCATCATCTTTTTATTAGACCTTACTCTATTAACATTGTTCTTGTTTCCTTATTAATTAAGTTTTAATTTAAAGAGGATTATTAATGAATGCATTGTATCAAACAATAAAATCCTATCAAAGGATATGCTTAGTGTTATTGGCGTGTTTATTACACGTCATGATTTCCATGTCTCTCGTGCCTTATATTCTAATTCTATCTAGAGGCACAACATCCCTTTAAAACAATGCTCAAAAAGAGCTAAAATGTCTATGGCATTTACGTTTGAGTGTTGAAGACACCAAATATTACAAACAAATAGTTGTCTCATTGAAATATGCAAAAAGGAAAAAAGACAAACAAGATCTCCAAGTAGATGAGATGTAAAGGTGCGCGTAGCATATGCAAAGTCTTTATTTATAATAATAAAGAAACAGAAAAATATATAAGGCGGAATTCTTACAAGTCATTACCAACAATATTGTCATCCCTCTGAGCTTCTGCAGCCTTCACTCGTGCTTGGTTCGTTTTGTAAAAAGGGACAAACTAGACTTTCAATGTAGATGTTTGACGCAATACAGCAACGAAACTTAGCAACCTTTGTATATATGACAGATTCATCCTCCGGATTGTATATCAGGTAAGTTGATTTAGATAGAATCAATATTTCACCTTTGTTTGACATACATAGTGTCAGAGAAATAACAGGAGGAATAACCGAAGTAAAGAAGCGTTTGTCAAAATCAACAGGATATTTGATGGTATACATTTTTTTCAATGAACCAAACTCTTTCATAACCCACACATCTGCATGACTTTCCCTAAAAGAAAACACAAAAAGAT
The DNA here is from genome assembly GCF_019186545.1 of Solanum stenotomum. Taxonomy (NCBI): domain Eukaryota; kingdom Viridiplantae; phylum Streptophyta; class Magnoliopsida; order Solanales; family Solanaceae; genus Solanum; species Solanum stenotomum. Next base: position 17,933 of record NW_026027520.1, on the reverse strand, counting down.
CATTTCCCAACACTCCCACCGACGGAAGAGTACTACCTCCTTCTTGAGAGCAGGGCGTCTCCACCTTTCCCCACTTTTCATCAGCCAAATCAAAAAAGAAACTACGTACCAATCAACCGATGTATCTAGTCCAGCAACAGCAGCGGGCCAATATAGCTTCCCGTTCAAAAACTTACCGAAAATATTTAATATCCCCTCACTCGGGCAATCATCAACACTTTTCCAAAAATCAGCTTTTAGACCATATAAGTTAACCTCACCTTGAAGTGGACTCTCAGATTTATTAACAGACACTACCTTATAATCATCGTGATATTCGTCATATCCAAAACCTGGCTAGTATGAAGTCTATAATTAGGAAACTGCTTGAACTTCCTAATTGACGGATTCCACATAAACATTTCAGCTTCCGCAATCGCAAGACAAAACAATCCATTAATTGAACCAACAACCCAAACATGTTTTCCCGCGTCATTCATTAGATAGTCCAAGTTACAATCCTCAATTACAGAGTCATTAAGTAACGAACTAACGGAGTAATTCTTAAGAAAGTATTGATATCCCTTAATATGGAGGTGCCTATAGATCAACACAAGGCTATGTTGTGTGTATCTTTGTCATCAGCCAAGATTCGATATTTCTTAACATGATTCTTGATAAATTCCGGGCTCGATATTAAAGAAAGCCAAGATTTCGATACAGACCTGAATTTCCAGAGAGATTCCACTGGAAGCCTTAACAGGATTTTAGTGACGAGTTCTGATGGCAGAGTACGGATTGAATGAACAATGGTTTTGCCTTTGAAGACTTCATCTTTTTCAAACTACATTTTGGAGTTCTGCTGTGGAGGCAACTATTTTTCCACAAACCTAAGGGGAGACAATAATATTTTGGGCCCTGAATTCTAGTTGTTTTTCTTCTTTTTTAATTAGGAAAAATGACATTAATTATGTTTTTGTTTCTAACCAAAAAAATAGCCCAAGTTTCAGCTAATTAGCTATTTGGTCATTAACTAATCATGTATGTGTCTATACTTAAATCTTGACCTTGTTGTTGCTTCACTTGGAAATACTAGAAAGCTGAAATGTTAAAATTTGATTTGCCGCAAATGTCTAAAAATTTTCGAGCAAGTAATATATCAAAAGAATTGAAAATATCGATAGGAGCTCATATCGGAATTTCAGGACAAGTTTAGACGAGATTTGAGTTGGATGTCCGTTACAATCCGTCATTAAAGAGCTTCGAAGCTCAAATTTAAAATTCAATATGCCGCAAACGTGAAACGTTTTCGAGTGGATAATATATAATCACAACATCGAGAGGAGTTAATGTGAAAATTTTAGGATTGTTTAGAAGAGATTTGAGTTGGATGTCTATTAAAATCCGCCATTAAAGAGCTTTGAAGCTCAAATTTGAAATTCGACCGGCAGCAAAGGTGAATTGTTTCGAGTGGATAATATGTAATCAAAGCATCGAGAGGAGCTCATA
>NW_026027520.1:9353-13815 GCF_019186545.1 Solanum stenotomum | reverse complement strand
TGTAATGCTTGTATACTCGGTATTGACCATAATTTACAAGAACATTATGTGTAGTCATAGTAATAGAGGAAGGTTTTTTATCCTCAATGTAGGATTTATTGGCACAAAATAAAATTTTGATTAGGCCTAACACAGATATCGTACACCAAGTGAAACTAAAAATCAACATAGTTCTTAACCTCACATTACCTTACGGAAAAATTAAAGGTATCCAAGGCCTATGTATGGATTTCAATTCATTAATTGTCCAATTAAAGGTAGAGACTATAATTAACCAGTAAACTTTGTTTTTCCTAATTTTTTTAATTTGTATTTATAAATCATTTGACTATAAAATTGTCCTCAACTCCATTAATAAAGTAGACAAAAATCTTAATGTGTTCATACCTATCTAAAGAAAAAATTTACATTAATTAGGGATTACCTAAAGCATCAATTATTATTTTAAAAAAATTGAATATATCTCTAAATATTTATCATCTTAAAAAATTGATTGACCACTACCAAAAATGAAATCCATGGCTCCTTCAATTGTACATTGCTTGAAATAATGTTTGCCATTATCATCCAATAAAGTATCTTGTAAACCAGAAAAAGCACAATCATAAAATGTTTTATCCCCAGAAACCAATGTTGCTAATGTTGGTTTCATTGGATTTTTTTTATCCATAGGTGGATAATTGTAAGAATTCTACAAAAAAAAAAAGAAATTAAAAAAAAGTTAGAAATTATATTTTTGAAAGAAAAAAAAAACTTAATATTAGGATTTAAGGTTTCTTACTGTAAAATTTAACTTTTCCACAACAATATTTTCAGCAAAAGAGGAAAAAGTTGGGCTTGTAACAAGTGAGTCATGGCCATCCCATATCACAATAGTATTTTTCACATCTGAACCTTTTAAATAAATAAAAGGTTTATCAAGTGGAATTGTCACCTGTTCCCTTCATGATTAAATGAAAAAAAAAAAATTAGTCTTTAATTAATATCAAATATTGAAACAAGAATTTTGAAAAAAATAATAATATATGTATGATGTATATATATAGATTGAGATGAATATTTCAATTAGACTCCATAAGCTTAAGCTATAAGAGACACATTTTTTTTCCATGGGCATGGGGATCCCCGTAAATCCATTGAAAAGCTGAAATTTCTGACCCCACATTTCATACCTATTAAGCTCAAATTATGTATGTGTAAGAGAACATAACTAGCATATATATACAAAAAGATCAAACGGAATCCAGTGATTCTAAATCTTGGATTCTTCGCTAGATTTGGACTGTTATTAGAGATATGATGTGAAAATATCATGTATAGTTCGGTAAAGTAATAGTAGAAGTAATATATGTATCAATTACTCTACTATCATCTTCCCAAATGAATTAAACTATGTCAATTGTATCCCTAGAAGCTAGAATAGATTTGAGTTGAAATTACTGTTTATATACTCGGTATTTACCATACGAGTTCACGCTATTAGAGACACGTGTATTTTTATGGAAGTTCTCATGATTACTTTCTATAAAAAATGATTTCCACCAAGCGTAATTCATACAGATCCCTCGAAAAAAATGCTTTTGACAGAATTAATTATATCTAGCTAAATCTCGAGTGTAAGAGTTCCAACACGTACCTCAGTCTATAAGGAAATGAACTTTCTATGATTTGTCAATCTACCATGAGTCAGGTAGATGTATGGGTTATGAAGAAGTACGGAGTTAAGGAATCTTGGACAAAGATGTTTAACATTCGCGGTGGGGTGTATTATTTATTTGGTTTGTCCTTTTGCTTGTCAATTGATGGTGAAATTTTGTTTAAGAACACATCATTTTTCATGATTTACAATCCACATGATGACTCAAAGAGATTTCCAAGAAAGTCCAACTATGATCACCTTCAAGAGGCACAACTCGACATTGAAAGCCTTGTTTGGCCCTTTTGTGAAGCGTACCAGGAATGAAACAACATCACAAGCACCAAAAGCTCAGATGAAGACGGCAATCGTGTGCTAAATAATTAGTAAGAGTTCTCTATACATTTTTCTCAACAGCTACTAAGTTATGTTTCTTGATAAAGTAAATAGTGTTTTGTTAATTGTTATGTTGTACTAAACTTTCAGGAAGTGAATGTTGATGTTTGGAACAACGAATCTACTCCTTGCTGACGGCATGGGTTGCAATGAAGTAGGATGGGCTTTCTCTGATTTTACTATTCGTTATAGTGTACTAATGTTATTTCCTTGTGTGTTAAAACAAGATTTACGTATGCTCGCTGATTGCATATCACATTTTTTCGGTACCTTTTGGATTTGGTTGAGATAAAATTTATGTCAACTGAATATTTCTATTACAATGCTCGGAATAGTTATTTAAAGTTATTCAATGTTCATCTTTTTAGAGCAACTACATAATTAGAAAATCAATGTTGTCGAATTTTTGAAACGAGAAAACTTTTGTTCTTGAATGGTTTTAATAAAAAATGTTCACTGTTTTTGTATCGTACTCTCTTTACCTAAACCAATTGTCTCATAATATTAGAAAGTACTATGTTTATCGCAGTTGCATTGGGCTACTCTATATTGTGAGTTTTTAGAAAATGATCGTCACTTGTTAATGCATTTTAGCAGCTATTTATTACTCAAACCTTTCCTCTTTGGCATTCATCTTCAGTTCATGCAACGATTTATTGATATGCTATGTATATATGCAATGACTGGATTTAGTATGTGCGCGGGTCATTTTTATGATGAAACTATTTTATCTCAAGAACGAAATCTGAATTTAAGCTATATGTATTTAGATTTATACAATTAAACTCGAATCTATATTAAACGTCCAAATGTCCAAAATAAAAAAAACCATATTTCTCTAAGAGCCTCTTTATTGTTTCTTTGAATATATGAACATACATAATATCAAAATCATTGAATAAACTTAAGATCAATTACAAAGAGGAACAAAAAACTTCTAATGCATTAATAAACTATATTAAGTTCTTGTGTGTTACGTACGTGCTCCACACCATGGGTGTTAGCCTTAGAATTTTGAAACTGCGATTTGTTGAAATCACAAGACACTGGGAACACGATCATTTAATAGGGGAAAATAGTACCAAATGAACTATGAGCATTTGTTTTATCCTTTTATTTTGTATTGAACAAATAAATGTTCTTTGATATCTAAGAACACAATGCTGAAAAAGATGCATCAAAGATAATTTGTCGGAGTAACAAACAAACGGTTTGACTAAGATTATCATAAATATAAGTAGCAAACTAAACACAACTTCTAGTTCAAAGAAGAAAATGTAACTCCCATTTCATATCAACTTCTTGAAAACACATATAACAAACAATCCGGGGAAGGATAAGGTTGTTTTTCCATAACGAACCTTAATTCAAGCCTTAATCTACTTACAAAATAGGATGTGCATCAATTAGTGAACATAGGTAAGTCATGTTCGATGGATATATATTATTTTGTATATTGAAGTATCCGTAACAACTTAAATGCACGCTCATTTTCGGTGACCTAAAAGGAAAAAATTGACCAACTGATACTTAAAGGAAAAAATGTAAATCTATTACTGAAAAAGAAAAGGACCATTTTTTGAAAAATAATTATACAACATATCTTTTGGAGATGGTACAATTACAAAATATTTTCAGAGCACAATTACAGATAAAAACATCAAAAACTTTGTTTTCTTCTCAAATTTCTACAACACAAATGAAATCTGAAGCCTCTCATCTACTCAAAAAAAGCAGAGCAGACACACTAGCAGTGCTCCATTTTCTTCTTCTTCAGTTCAAGATTCAAACTTTTAAATCTATTCTTCCGGCAGATATCAATGAAATCCTCTTAAGGTAGTCGGTAAAATCACTTGTGAAATTCAAGTGTATTTTGAAATCCTGGTTTGGTTTAATATCTAGCCCTAAATTTATTAAGTCTCATCTCAGCATATCAGCTAATAACAAGGCATGTCATAGGCTTGTGATAAAGTAAATAGTGTCTTGTTAACCGTTATGTGCTTTTGAACTTTCAGGAAGTGAATGTTGATCTTTGGAACAAGAAATCTACTCGTTGCTGACTGCACAGGCTGAAATGAAGAAGGATGGCCTTTTCCTATTTTTATTGTTCACTTTAATATACTAATGTTTGGAACACTAGTGTGTGAATAAGATTTACATATGCTTGTTGATTACATATCATATTTTGTTTGAATCTAAGTTGAGAAAAAAATTACGTCTACTATAAATTTCCATTACAAGGCTCGAAACAGTTACTTAAGAGTTATTCAATGTTCATCTTTTTAGAGCAACTACATAGTTAGAAAATCAGTGTCATTTGATATGCTTGAAATGAGAAAACTTGTGTTCACAGTTTTTCATTCAAATATCTTCCAGTAATTGTCTTATAATATTGGAAAGTGATTTTTCTTAGCTAAAATCTAGATTATA
>NW_026027520.1:0-9345 GCF_019186545.1 Solanum stenotomum | reverse complement strand
ATATATATATATATATATAAATAAAAGAGAACCTTAGTCCCACCTACGTGGCACCACCACAAACCAGAATTCCCTTTTAATTTGTTTATTTACAAAACTACCCTTCCCCTTTCATGAAAAGTTGTGAAATTTATGAAAAGTTGTGACTTTTATGAAATATTGCGACTTTAATTAAGAATTGTGACTTTTATGAGAAGTTGTGACTTTTATGAAAAGTTGTGACTTTTATGAAAAGTTGTGACTTTTATGAAGAGTTGCGACTTTAATGAAGAGTTGCGACTTTTATTAAAAATTTTGACTTTTTTGAAAGGTTGTGATCTTTCTGAAGGGTTGCAACTTTTTCAAATAGTTATAACATTTCCGATAAGGCACAATAAACATTTGTTCACACTACCATTTATTATCTATAAATAGAGGAATTTCCTCTCATTATAAAACAACGAAAATTCTGAACCGCTTCTTCTTCTTCTTCTTCACAATTAAATATTTGTGTACTTTGCTCCTGTTGAGTGGCTCACTGACACCATTGTTTATGTTACAGATCCTGGTATGTATTCTTACCATCATTAAGTTATGCTGATGTTATTAAAGATAAATAATAAGATGTAATAATTTTCATTTTCCTTTACTTTATTAATGACTGATAGGTTTTAAATATTATTTTATAAATTCCATGTTATTAAATTCCCACGCGAAGCGCGGATAATTTTACTAGTTAGAGCATAAAGGAAAATGACTAACAAGATCCCCTAGCAATATAATTGCCTTTATAGAATGTGTGCTTTACATATGAATTGGTTGTTCTATGTTTCAAATAACAAATAAAAATTTTCAATCCCTCTTGTACAAACTATGTTTTCGACATAGATTTGTCTCTCACCCCAGCTATATATCAGGCTTAATAACTTTTGCATATCTGAGTGAATCACCCTTTGTATTGTATATCATGAAAGTTGACTCAACCACAACCAAATTTTCACCTTAAGTTTCAATGTGTAAATACTTTTACCCGAGATTTCTGTACTCGACTTGATCCTCACGATACTTGATGGAAAATATATTTCCCCAATTTTAGCAGGGTTCGTCAATGTATTGGTTAAAATAAGTACCTTTTTATTTCTTAATATTTGGCTTAAAATAAAAAGGGAAAAGAATCAAATATATCATAAAACTTTGAGAAAATGCTCATTAGTGTCATCCATTAAAAATTTGTCTCATATATGTCGTTTCCATTTGAGAAATAGCTCAAGTGAATGGCATAGATGAGCCTTTTATCAAAATTTGATGGCATATTTAAGCTTTTTGCCTATTCAATATATCAGAAAACCATCTTTCTTCTTAATTCTAATATTTTTAATAAAGAAAATAATTTCCTAATAAATTAATTAATAAAATTTAATTATTTGAGTATTTATCTGAAAATCTAAGACATATATGAAAAGACAAAATAATTATACTTTGAATTTAGTTAGTCAAAAAACTTGGTCAAATCTAATTAAATTTTTGTAATTTGTCTCTTTTTGAAACTGCAAAATTCATTTATAGAAAAATGCATATGACACATTTTAGCTTAAGCTAATGATAACTTTCAATTAAATGTTTTCACATCTACCAAGAATTGAGAAAAAACTCAAATTTTGTTTCAATAATAAAAATTATGCATTTACTTGTAACTGTTGTTTTCTATTACACTTTAAAAAAGGAAAAATATTTAATAAATATCATCTTTATCCTATTTGAAGACCATATATACATACCTCATCGTCTAAATTCCTTTCTTGAAATCTTGTTGCAATTTTCTTTTCAACATTCTCAAAAAAAAACTTCTCTTTAATTTCCAGAAAATTTTGCAATGGCTAATTTAACAAAGGAAGAAATTGACATTGTTGTGGTTGGAGCTGGACCATCCGGTATGGCTGTTTCAGCCTGTCTAAACAAATTGGGCATAAACAATGTTGTTTTAGAAAAACAAGATAGTTGTGCTTATTTGTGGAAGAACAAGACTTATGATAGACTTCATTTGCATCTATCAAAGGACTTCTGTTCATTGCCATTTATGCCACATGCAACTTCATCACCTAAGTATATGCCGAAAAAAGAATTTATTCAATACTTAGATGAGTATGTTGAGCATTTCAACATCAAGCCAAAATTCCAAACTTGTGTTGAATCGGCCTTTTACAACAGTGCGGAAAAGAAATGGAATGTCAAATCAAGAAATTTGACTAGTGGAGAAATCGAATTATATGCTAGTGATTTCTTGATTTTGGCTACTGGAGAAAATAACGAAGGTTATATTCCAAAAATGGTAGGAATAGAAAATTTCAAAGGTGAAATAATCCATTCAAGTGATTATAGATCTGGTGAAAAATATAAAGATAAAAAGGTATTAGTCGTTGGATCAGGAAATTCTGGGATGGAAATAGCTTTTGACCTTTCGAATTATGGAAGTCACACATCAATTGTTGTGAGAAGTCCAGTAAGTCTCTCTATCTATTTATGTTTTATCTTTACTTTTATCATTATTTGTTTGCATGTGAGTAGGTTTGTGTTTGTTATAAAAAAAAATTAAATGGTTGTGTTCGATTAGTTTAGTTGTACATCAACTATTTTACATGGTACCTGTTACTTTTTACTAGCATTTGTAATGTTGTAACTCAATTCATCAAGAGATTGGGTATGGGTTTCTTGACCATCAACACCAGGTCATACCCTTATGTGAAAGGGTCGAAATATGAACATGATTTTCATTCTACTTTATTGACCACCCAATCATATATACCCTTGTGGTATTTCTTATCAAAAAAATTATTTTTGAATTTGTCACGCCCCGAGCCTACACCCTAGACGTGGCCGGCACTCGAAGACCATTGCTGGCTTCCAAGCGAACCCTTGGTCTGGCTTACTTAACTCAGCGGAAACTTAACTCAACAGAATAACTCAAAGCAATGAAAGGTCATCAAAACAACCTAACTAATAAAATCTGGCCAAAAAGGCAACTTGTGTCTCAAAATAGAATATTTACATATATACATAGATGAGAGACTCAATACTAACTGACTGACTGTCTATGAAGCCTCTATAACACTGAGAAGGATGTTGGGACAGACCCCACAACATCCTAATAAAACAAAACTAGGAAAACGAAATAACAGAGTCCTCCGGATGGCAAGGAGGCTCACCACTGACTCTAGAGTGCTCAACTGGATCAACGGCGTGCTGGATGCTGATCCGGGGTACCTGTGTTTACATCGTCATAAGATGCAAGCCAACTGGCATCAGTACATTGAATGTACGAGTATGCGAGCTGGAAAACTAAGCAACATAGGCTAGAAGGAAATCTAGAAGAAACTGAATAGCTTACCTGGCTCAACTCAACTCAACCTGACTGACTCATTTCAATATAAGACAATTTAAAACAAGTGCAATATAAAGAGAAGCTGTTTAAAACATGCTATAAACTCTGTCTGAATACAAAGATACAATAAGCCTGAGATGTATGTAGAAATACAAATGAACTGATGTATATAAATTGTTGTGGGATTTTCTCTAACCGACAACCATCACATAAGAGCTATTGATGATACAGCGATCAACCTCACGCTGCCAGAGCATCCTATACCCGGCCAAAGGTATAGGACCTGAACTACCTAATGGATCCACTAGTCTAATTTGAAAAGGATTCATCTAAAAGTATGAACCTCTTCTACCCATGATGGCTACATGGTTCTATGGGGGTTGTGGGTTCTTTGAACGCTCCCCCAATTCGGTGCTCAATATAACTCCCAAAAATGTACTGGCTCTTATATTTTTAAAACATATTTCTTCCTGCTGATTTGAGATAATTACTCAAAAACTTAGCTCAAAGGCTATCTTGGAAATCTCAGTTTCCTCTCTTGCTTCATTTAGAAAGCGATTACTCTTTTTCTGGAAAACTAGCCCGAAGGCTCTTTGGAAATCTCAGTTTCCAGTCTTGTTTAAATGTGAAAACATTTCTTTAAAACTTCTTTGGGAATACTTAGTTTCCTAATAACTTTTGAGAAATGAACTCAACTTTATACTCTTGGCTTAACTTGAAACTCTATACTCTTTACTTTAACTTGAAACTCGAGCCTTAAAATGAAGTTAAAACGTTCAATAAAGACTCTTGAACAACTTTAAAGACTTGTTTGGACTTAGTTCTTAACATCTAAGATTGACTCTAACTTCACTTGACTTTGATCCGAACTTTCCTCGAATTGGATTATGAATTCAAGGGTAATGATCTCATGTTTATGGATGAGTTCTTGACGTTTAGACGTACCTTGGAGTGTTGAAAACAACTATAAAACATAGGTACATTACCAAGGAACATGCATGAAAAAGTGGGGAATGAAAGGGAAGACTTGGCGTCCTTGGCGCTCTGAGAGGCGCGGAGTACCAGCCCTCTAACTTCAGAGGGGCCTGCTGCGCGCTCTGCTAGGCGCGCCGCCCCAAAGAGGGAACTTCAGAGTCCCTTTTGGGGCGCGCTGGCAGGCGCGACGCCCCACCCCTATTTCCCAAAAAAATGACTTTTCTCCTTCATTTTTCCAACTCTGAACCACCTCAACTTCAAAGGTTACAGCCCAAACACTAAGAATCATAAAACCCCTCACAATAGATTCAACTCGAAAACACGACCGGAAACATGTCCCAAATCAACAAGAACATCAACACAACCACAAGACTTCAACAACCACAACCAAATCTTTTCTCAGAAATTAAAATGAGTTTGGCGTGTGGGGGAATGAACCAACCCAACACTATGATCTCACATACCTTAATAGGGATCACCCCCGACGAAAACCACGACGATCTTTACGGACTTTGCTTCTTCTTCTCCTTTCTCCTCTTCTTCTCCTTTCTCCTCTTCTCTCCTTTTCTCTCAAGAACCCTAACTCTCACTTTAAAAAGGAAAAACTGATTTAAAATCAGTCTAAAACCTTAATATATCCAAAAGAAATGGTTAGGGGAAAGACCAAAATACTCTTACAAATTCGGACTAAACTGCCCTGTTCCAACAGCCCAACTTCCAAAGGGCATAACTCGCTCATACGAACTCGAAATCGAGCGGAAAGATCATTCCAAGGGCTTTCCAAACATAACTGGAAATACACCTAACTCATCTCTAGAAATGATTTATAACTGATCAAAGTTGACCAAAAACTCTTTTTTTTTCCATAATCAATTTTCTAGATTTTTGAGTTCTTTCCAAAAATGACTATTTCCAAATCTAAGCTTCTTCGTAGTTATTTCAAATTGCAAGATGTCACAGAATTAGCTTAACCTCCAATAATTTCCACCGATTCGTCATTTGTGTTAAATTTCACAAACATACTCTCCAAGCACTATACAAAATTGTAAAAACAACCTCGATTATAAATTCAAAGTTGATTTAATGAAATTAATTGTTCTTTAAAAAGGGAATACTGATTAACTAGAAAGTGATTAAGGAATATGATGTTGGATTATTGTAAATACAAAAATTTGGGATAGATATTTAAATATCCTAAAAACATAGAAATATCTCATTATTCCATTTCAAAATCGCACAAAATTAGAAATTTTAAATTCAGGTCTCATCGGATATTTTATATCGTGAGAAAAAGAAGAGTAGGATTTGATGAGGTGACAAGTTGTTTAGTATAAGTATAAACAACTCATATATTTTTTACTTTGAGGAACTGAACTCGAAGAAAAAGAACTACGGTTTCTTTTTCTTATAAGTAGAATCTTGATTTTTGCTAAGTTTGTCTTATTAACAATTTTATGCATCGTCATTTTTACATGTTGCACAGATAACATATATTACCTTTTAAGATTTTGAATCTCATAATTTTGAAGAAACATATCTATAGATATCAGTTAGATGACTTGATAAATGATAGCACAAAAAATTATTTGCACTAACTGTATATGAAATTTTGATTTCTCTTCTAATTTAATATTTCGTGTATTACTCATATCTTTTTCTTTTTTTAGAACCCTTGATAATTCCAGTTACCAACTTTGATCTATGTTTTTGAATACTACAAGGTATATACAATTACGTTATAATTGATCTGATATTATACTTCTTTTTTAATATATCGTCAAAATATGAAACTTACACTCGTAAATATGTACATTATAGTTCATGGTGTTTTCCCAAAGTGCTATAACTTTTCTATAGTTAGATGATGCAAGTTTTTCACATGCACAATCAATTATTATTTTTTGATAAATATGATTGTTAATTCTAAAAGTTTTAATATATTTTGTCCTAATGTTTTTGCAGATTCATGTTCTAACAAGGGAGATGGTGTACACTGCAATGTTGTTACTAAAATATTTACCAATATCTTTTGTTGATACTGTAATTGCAAAGTACGCAAAATTTAAGTTCGGAAATTTATCAAAATTAGGAATACCCCAACCAGAAGAAGGCCCGTTTTCCTTTAAAATATCAAAAGGTAGATCCCCAGTAATTGATGTTGGTGCTATTGACAAGATTAAACTTGGACAGATTAAGGTATGATACTATCTTTATTTTATTTCATTCTATTTTGAAAAATAATATGTGAAAAACAGATGGCTTTAGTTTCTCCGAGGGTTTTGGTCTTATAGTAAAAGTACAACATGTGATGTATGGTTAGGCGCACATCACGAGTTCAAATTTGATTACTTCCAAGAACCTAGTAGTAGTATTTAATGAAGAAGAGTAAAAAATACATGTTCATTATCATGGGCAACAATTTAATTGTTATTGTTACGAAATCGGTAGAATTTAGTAATTTTGGTCAATACAGTAAATTTGTGTAAATAGTTCATTCAATATGCATTAATAATCTATCATAAAAAAAGGAAATAATACTTGGTTTTTTTTTGTGAAATAACTTTTGGTGAATTGTTAATTAGGTGCTTCCTGGAATATCGGACATAAAGGAACATACAGTAGTGTTTGACAATGGAGATGAACATCAATTTGACGCAATCATTTTTGCTACTGGATACAAGAATATTGCTACCAAGTGGCTAAAGGTACATTTTGCAAATTATCACTATGTTCTTCTTTTTTTTAATTCTAAATTTGAGTCTTGAAATTTTCCACTTGCCTATAAATATTGTGTGCAGATAAGTTTTTCTCGATAAGTTTTCCTGATTACTAATTTCACTTACTATTGATTTTACCATCATTGTTTCAAATAATGTACAATTTTTTTCTTTTGTATGTAGGACTATAGCTCAATATTCCTTGAAGATGGCACATTGATAAATTGGAAAGGAGAGAATGGGCTCTACTGTGCTGGATTTTCAAAAAGAGGGATTGCTGGTATTTCAATGGATGCTATAGCTATTGCCGATGATATTAAGACTGTTAGAGGCAATAAAATTTAGATTTTTAGTATTATTATATTAGACTATGTTATTAAATAAATTTTCTAAACCTTGCGTGAATGCGGGATGCTTTCTGCATTGGGCTTAACTTGTTAAGTTCAGCTAGAACTTAAAAACCTTGTTTCTTTTAGTATGTTTTTTATTGGAATCAAGTTTCTACTGTCACAGAAATTTGATGGAACTTTTTTGATTGATTGTCTTTCTTTGTTGATTTTTTTATTTTTATAATGATGGCGTGGGGTTCATATCGCACACATTTCGACTATTATATCGAACACTTGCTATCTCTTGCCAGTACGAGTATCGAATAACTCTACACATCAAATTGGGTAACTTTTATTTGAGACATTTATTTACAACATGAATGAAATCTACTATTTCCTCTGTTATTCATAGTAAAGTAGATCGAGAGAGAGAGAGAGAGAATTGACTTCTTGGGAATCTATTTTTCCGTCAATTCCTTGATGTTCATAAGGTACATAAAATTAAATGTACATTGAGCAGTTAACATTCCATCTTGCTAAAGTCATTGCTAGGTCGATCTGTACAAAATGTCCTAATGGACCAGTACAAAAACAAGAGGATGACGACGGATACATTACCTAGCTCATAAGAAATACTCCCTACGTTTAGCAAGAATGTAAAAGTTGTTGCAGATGATTCAACTAGATACACGCAACCTACTTAATCCAGAACCAAATGGTTAATTTAGCTTCCTCCCAAACCTCTTGTCTGCATTTTCGACCACTTAGCCTTAGGTGCATGATTATTGTTGTGCTTTCTTTTGGGCCAACTTTTTGTGTCTGATTTTCCCAACCATTGAGAAGAAGAAGTTCCTCCCCGGGTTTCATCTGATCTTTTCCTTTTTGTCCAGATAGAGTCTGGTGGTATATTGTCCCCAGTTCGCTGAAGATGCTTTTCCCCAACCTTTGGTAGACCATTTTCCTTTTGACCAAGGAGAGTCGGGTGGTCCACCATCCTCCTTAGGCTGTCCCCAACTTGTTGAAGGTACTTCTTCCCAACCTTCAGTAGACCATTTTCCTCTTGACTGTCCACAGCTCACTGAAGTTAATACTTCCCAACCTTCAGTAGACCATTTTCTTTTTGACGTGATAGGTTCAGAAGGTATAGTTGCCTGAATTCCTTTTTGGCTTTCTTTACTTTTGTAACATCCGACAATTTGAAGTGGCTTTGAAGGAGCTTGATACTTGGAAAGTAGTCATTTTTGGAAAAGATTTAGAATCTGGAAATTTGGTTAAGTATGGAAAGAAGTGAGTTTTTGGCCAAGTTTGAGTAGTCGTAACTCCTAGTTCAGGATGAGTTAGGAGTAGTTCCAGTTATGGTTGCGAAGCTCGTGGAATGACCTTTCCAACGCCACTAATTTTGCTCAATTCCGAGTTCGTATGAGGGAGTTATGCCCTGTAGAAGTTGGGCAGTTGGAAGGGAAATCCATCCGGAAATTTAAGGGCATTTTGGTCCTTTCACAAATTATTTATTTTGAGCTCATATGGTTGTATTAGGATGACCCTTGGATCATTTTTGCCCCATTTTCAAGAGAAAGAGTTAGGGTACTTGAGAGTGAAGAAGGAGAAGAAGAAGAAGAGAAGAAAGGGGAGAAAGGAGATCAACAAGCTTCCGTCGTGGATTATCGTCGGGGGTGATCCCTATTAGGTATGTGAGTTTTTTTCCGTGTGGGTTTATTCTTTCCCCCACACACACCAAGTTTATTCCATGCTTTGAGAAAAGATTGGGAATTGTTATTGAAGTGTTGAAGTTGTTAGTTGTTGTTGATGTTGTTGGGGTGTTGTTGAAGATATTGTTCGTTATGAGACATGATTGGGTCGTATATTTACGTTGAAACCTATTGTATGTTGAGGGATTTACGATTCTAAGAGTTATGACCCATTTAAAGTTGATTCACCAGTATTCGCAGCAATTCTGGGCTGCCGA
>NW_026027519.1:0-600 GCF_019186545.1 Solanum stenotomum | reverse complement strand
TGATTTGTATCACTAAGAAAAAAAGCGGTGTTTGCAATATGTATTACAAATGTATTGTTTCTATATTATAAATGTATTACGAGAGTGTTACTTAAATTATTTTGGTTGATACCACTAAAAAAGAGTGAAGTTTGTAATATGTATTATAAATGTATTGTTCATGATTTTAATATAATTTTAATACAATTATGAAACATATCTAATACAACTTTAATTCAATTGTCATACAGTTCCATAAACTTCACCTTTTTCGAGTTTCAATCTAACATTTCTCCTAAAATCAATTATAAACTTAACCAAAACCTCTTAAAATTGAGATATAAATTTCAAACGACATTTTCAATTATCAGTAGGAACAATCTATCCAAGCTAATCACAAATTCGTAAAATTTCAAATAATGAATTCAAAATTTGAAGCTTTATAATGACCATTAATGGTGAACTCTTGTTGCTATAATTTTACAGATTTGAAATTTTTGCTTGAAAATATTATTTTGTACAAATTTTCATCTTTTCATTTCTTTTTCCGTCATATTTTTGGGTAAAAATAATGAAATACGGGCAAAAATTGATTTGAAGAAAGTTATTTATATGAAAATT
>NW_026027518.1:0-1014 GCF_019186545.1 Solanum stenotomum | reverse complement strand
GTCCGACAATTCGAGTTGGACCGATTTGTGCACAAGCTCAGTTAATAGTTAGAACGGTGAGGAAAAATGAAGGAATATGTCTAAGAATTAGTGCTAAAATATAATTTTATAATTTTGAGAGTTAAAAGTAAATTGAGGGTGAGAGTGGGGATGGGGGAGGTGGTTGCTTTAAGACTCCTCATATTTATGTTTGATGTGAAAATTACACATGTTTTTAAGTCAACCAAAAAAATTTAGTTTAGCTTAATTGATCTCAAACTAGAATTAAGGGGTAAAGAAACGCTTATAAAGTTACATTGCTAAATTAAATTTTGTGAGGGGAATTTATGCATTTTCTCTAAATTCTACCACAAATATTGAAATGATATTGTACAAATTTTAATAGAGATGATACCAAAATAAGTTCAAATTCAACACAATCTACCAAATCATACCCAAATAAAATGGGGAAAGAAAAATCAATAAGTCACCATAAAGGAACACTAAAATAGTCAAAAAATAATAAAAAGGGGAAAGAAAAATTAATAAGTCAACATAAATGACCAGTAAAATAGTCAAAAAATAATAATAAATTCTAATGACTCCAAAGTTGTCATCTGCCACTTCCGTCCACTTTTAATTGTCATAACTTCTTTTTTCAGAGTCAAACTATAAAGACTTTGATTAATATTTTACAATGTATATTTTCATCAAAAAAATTGCAAATATATAGCACTTTTCGTATAGTTTTTGAAAATCTAATTTTTTTTGTTTAAAATATCGAATTAATGTAATCTAATTTGACTTTGAAAATTAGTCAAATTGACTTTCGAAAAGCGCAACATTCATGACAAATCAAAGTGGATGGAGGGAGTAGCATATTTCCATGTATATATATACATATCCCTCATCATTTTTTCTCTCAACACCAACAAATTTTCTTCTCAATTTTAGTCATGGCAACATTTGATAATTATGAAGAACCTATGGTTATCATTGTTGGTGGCGGGCCTGGTGGTCTTGCTACATCTGCAT
>NW_026027517.1:0-5454 GCF_019186545.1 Solanum stenotomum | reverse complement strand
TCAGCACTTGAATTTTCATTCACCTATTCATGACCACTAGATATGATTTACCTGAGGAGATGAATCAGCTCCAGAAGTAGTTGCTGCCTTAGCTTCTTTTAACATAGTCGTCCAATCTTCAAGTCTCCGGGCTTCAGTGCATTTGTCTATATGTTCCGCCACTGCCTGCAACTTCTGCAACGTGGCTTGATCTGGTTTCTGACCCATGGAAAATAAGTGCTCCCTTGCATTTTCAGCCTGTCCTAAACTGCAAGTTTTACAGGAATGAGATTGCGCGCTCATAGAATTCAGATAAGGAAGCTACCAAAGAGGGGACTTGTCGGAGAACAATCGAACAAGAAAACACCGAAACAGAAAATAGTTCTGCTGCCAAACAAGAAAAGTGCAGCCCGTTTGACATTTCTATGGTAATATACACAAACACACAAAAACATCAATCAAGAAATTAAGTTTTACATTAGCAAATAACAAGGCAAGCAAACTAACACATTTCCTGTATGACTTACCCAAGTAACAAAAGTCCCAAACACTGGCGTGGTTGAACAAGTGTTGGATCCAATCTAATGGCTTCTTCAAATTCCCTTATTGCTTCCGTAAATCGTTTGAGACGAATCAATGCACCAGCCCTATTATAATGTAATCCACCATCGCCCGGACAAATTGCTATAGCTTTTTCATAAAAATTCAACGCTTCATTATAATCATTCTTTTCGTAATACTCATTCCCTTTCTCATTCAACACTGCCGGAGTAAACTCCACCGGCAAAGCAGCAGCAGCAGCATAACTACTCACATTATGACCAGACACCGATGCAGATTCTCCCGAATTACTCCTTTCCTCAAACTTCAAAGAATTCTTCATCTCATCAGCTAAAGAACTAGAACCCACACTCTTTTTTTTAGAACCCGACATTGCAAAATTGACTGAATGAACCTACAATGTTACAGAATTGAAAACTGTAAATCAATCACCAATAAGAAGAACAAAATGGAATTTCTCTAAAACCCCGCCCATTAATCTCCTCTTCTTCTATACATGCAGTACAATTTTTGAACAAATGCAACAATGTATATAACTTCAATCTCGAACTGGTTTTTTCTGTAATTGAAAAATTGACTGAAACAACTTACAGTGTCAGAGAATTGAAAGCTGTAAATCAATCACCAATAAGAAGAACAAAATGAAATTTCTCTAAAACCCCGCCCATTAATCTCCTCTTCTTCTATACAGTATAATTTTTGAACAAATGCAACAATGTATATATCTTCATTCTTGAACTGGGTTTTTCTGTAATTGAAAAATTGACTGAAACAACTTACAATGTCAGAGAATTGAAAATTGTAAAGGAATCACCAACAAGAAAATGGAAAAAATGGGGGGAATCAAAGAATGAATGTCAGCTTTTTCTAGAGAGAGAAACAAGCGTTTTGCAGAGAGCGAGAGCTTGCTTGTTGAAGAAGAAGAAAAAGAGAGCGAACTCTTTATATAGTACTATTTATTTAATTATGATTTTAATTTTTTATTATCGGTTTCAAAATTTGAGTAAAGAATACAGAGGATTGCGATAAGATCACAGTTAGTTTTCATATTATCAGTTATTATTAATAATCCGCATAAAGAAGGAGGGTTGTAATAAAATGATGATTAGTTTTCACATTGTCGATTTTAAGTTTGAGTAAAGAAAGGAGAGTTGCGATAAGATGACAGTTGTATTCGCATTATTGGTTTCAAAATCTGAATGAAGATTTTGTTATAAATTGAAAGTGAGTCTTTACATTACTGATTTTGAATTTGAGTATATAAGGAGGGTTGCGATTATCAATTTCAAAATATGAGTCAAGAAAGAAGCGTCGCGATAAGATGATAGTCAACGTAAAACTAAGAATACAATTAATATGCTTTATTGTTGAGATGTGATCTTCTTCCATGCACGTATAACGACTTTAAATTATATGGTATTAAATAGTGAAATATAGTCTATGAAAATTTATATACTTTATTTATGAAGAATTATCAAAATATAGATAATACTAGTTCGAGTTCACTTAAACAAAGATTATGATATGATTTTATATAACAAAATATGATAAATGAGGATTCATATAGTCGATCTGAATTTATTTAGAAGTGAGGGTGAAAATATTGTCAGTGGATTTTTTACGTTTGATTTGCTTAATTCCTTTATTATTATGAATAATTATGTCTACTTGTATAAGCTTGTTCATATTATCAATGACAAATAATTCTTTTTAAAAAAATGAAATACGACAAACAATCAGTTACCGTTAACTCAATTAATTTATAATAAATTTTCATAATACGATTATTGTTGGGACATGTTCACCTAGACGCGTATTACACAAAGATGATATTAAATCGTGAAACATAATTTGTCTATATATTGTCAATATCAATATGAATTATTAATAATATTCAGCTAAATTTGCCTTAGTAATTCTTGTATTATTAATCCATATGTTACTGATTCATGCATTATTAATTTTTATACCAATCAACCTTTTAGATTAGTAGCCTCATTCGCTACACCGCATGCTCACCTCACGTTTATTAGAACTAATTTTGTTTCACCATAGCCAAAAAATATTGAAATATTAATATATAAAGAAAATATAAAAGTATTCACATTTAAAATATTAGCACCAAAAAGGAAAAAAACACCGTAAATAAATTATGAGATACGTGTTTTTAGAATGTTTTAGACGTAAAAGGTCATAAAAGATTAGTTCATAATTAGTTTATTAATTTTTATACCAATCAACCTTCTTTATATGCTACTAATAATATTAGTTCTTTAATTCGAAAAATAGTTCAGCATTAGTTAACTCAACCTTCTTTATATGCTAATATTTGAAGATTAATTTTTTAAAATCTAATATAATTTTCTTCAAATGTTCTCGTACCATTAAAGAGTACTTAGGCATAAGACTTTGCTTAAGCACCTAACAAGATCCAAACAATGCCACCATCACCAAGATTTTATGATCTTATAATTTGAATATTTAAATATGTGTCACCCATATCAATCGAGCTAGTAATTTTCATAACTAACAAAATCAATAAATCCTTTTTTTTTATATGCAATTTTAAATTATCGATACTTATAATAAATCGACTTGCATACAAGCAAATTAAGATATTCACAAATCAAGTATCACGCTATCACTTTAATTTTATCATCTCCATATTCATCTCGTCTGCTATTATTACTCTAATATCAATTGTCGAACTAAAACAAATTTAAAAAAATACTTTAATTTTATCAAAGCTCAAAATAGTATGATAGAGAATAAGTGGAACTAAAAAGGGACGGAGGGAGTAGAAAAAATGATCAATCATTAATTTGTTAGATTTTCCTCTGACAAAAACATGTTGATTGGCTTTTTTTTACTTCACAGAAAATCATAGCATATTTAAATACATAAAGTTAAACTCAACTTTTTCTTTTAATTGTTTTTGTTTTATCTTACGTACTCTTTTAACATGTCCATGCAACTCAATTTTCTTTTAGGCCAAACTCATCGGTATCCCTCTAAATTTGGCATAAAATTTCACTTAGACACATTAACTAGCTAATGTTCATTTTAGACACCTCAGGTAGTATCCCACTATGTCATTTTGATACTTTTCGCTGACATGACATGCAGGGGCGGATCTAGAATTTGGAGGTAGTGGGTGCCACAACGTTCAAGTAAGATAAAAGGATCGGTTACTTTAATTTGGGTTACAATTCAGGTTATAGATTTTTTTTTTATTTTTATAAACAAATCGATCAAATATGCATGTTAGTAATATTTTCTGAGATAACTAAACAATTCAATATTTTTTCCTTTTTGGAATTAGATGTCTTATTTGTTGAAACTTTGAGAAAAAAAAAATTTCACATTAAAATTTGAGCTTGTATAAATCATCTAATAGTATTAACATAATATATTCATATTACATTGACTTTATGTGTTGTTGGAGATATATAATAGGGAAAGAATAAAAATTGTAGTTTCAGCCTAGTCATCTTACTTAGCAAGAAAGTCGGTGAAGATTTGAAAGAACCTTTAAAAAAAAATTTAAAAAAGCTCTAATAATAATATTCATCATTTTTAAAACATATTTTTAAAAACTACTATTTAAATATATTCTTAATAATATTTATTTTATGTTCATAATTCAGTACTCATTAATTGATAAAAATAAACATGTAACACCCATATCNTAATTAGTGCAAGAGAAAGTAAAAAAAAAATTAATCATGAAAAGGAGTCAATTTGAATAAATAAAGAATAGTAAATAAATAAGAATGAATGGAGAAAAATAAAATTAAGCCCTTTACATACTAATGAAAAAGACAAAAAAGAAGAAAAAAAAATTAATCATGAAAATTAGTCAATTTGAATTAATAAAGAATAGTAAATAAATAAGAATGAATGGAGAAAAAAAAATTTAAGCCCTTTACATACTAATGAAAAAGACAAAAAAGAAAAGTAAAGAAGTAAAGGAGCAAGCAAAAAAATAAGCGTTGGCAGTGAGGTTCGAACCCGCGTTGGCTGTGTGGCAAACCAACTCCTTCGCCAATTGAGCTGTTCCGCATTTCAGTCACTGGGTGGCAAAAGTAATATATATTGAATTATTATGAATTTATACATATATAAACGACGTTTTTTCCGAGATCACTGGGTGCCGTGGCACCCCCACCTGTCCACGTAGATCCGGCCCTGATGGCATGGTAAGTGTAATGCACCCAAACTCAGCGCGTGAAGGGGCTCTTTTTCAGGCTAAAAAAAATAATATTTAAAAGGTCAAAACTATTCTTCTTCCTCATTCTCTCCTCCACCACACACCATCCATTCACCACCGCTGCCACCATCGCTATTAATACAATCAAATTAATTTTAAAAAAATTTCAGTTCTGAAAATCACCACAACCATTGCCATCGTCTCATTCTTATTCTTTAGATCCAACAATTACAATTTTATTGCAATCTTTCAAGTTCAGTGCTACACACCATTGTACATCTATCACACCCATCAAGTTCATATATGCAGATATTCATTCTAAACGGGAGGGACTACAACATACAAATAATACATAGCATTCGTATATGTGCTCCTTTTATAGTTTTATTCCTTTTGGAGGCATTGTAATATTAGATACACAATTAAAAAGCATGAAATTGATAACATACAAATTAAATCTAAAAAAAAATGGAAATCTGAATTTAATAAAAACCCAAAAAAAAAAAAGCAAAAGAAGAAATTAGGGGTAAAGAGGAGGCGCCGGAAAGGTTTGGAAGAATGAGGAAGAAGGGGTGGGATAGTTTGGTGGGGTTTTAGAAACTAAATGCTTTTATTTACTATTATTTTTGGCTGAAAATTAATTTTTCCTTATAATGTATTTTTAAAGTATTATTTAGTACTTAAATATCACGTGTCTTTCCTTA
>NW_026027516.1:0-300 GCF_019186545.1 Solanum stenotomum | reverse complement strand
TGCTTCAAAGTTTGTCTTTGAGGCTCTTGTTTACAAGGCCGAAGAACCTTATCAGTAGCGTGCAATTGGTACCAAGTTGGGGAATGCTTTATGTCATTGTTATGTGGGGTGGGCATACAAACTTAAAGCTCTTGAGTTTGAAGCACCTCATCAATTGTCAATTGTGTACTTGGATTTGAAAAGTGATGAGTGTGCTATCCTCTTTCCTGCAGGAAAGGTTTACTCACAGGGTTTCCATTTATTTGGACAAGAGCTTTTCCTTTCAGCACATTGCAACATAAACCAACAAGGTGTTAACCA
>NW_026027515.1:0-931 GCF_019186545.1 Solanum stenotomum | reverse complement strand
ATCCTAAACCCTAAACCCTAAAAAACCTCAAAAAAAACTTAAAAATCCCCAAACCTAAAGAACCATAAATCTCAAACTCTAAACCTTGAACCCTAAACCCAAAAAATCATAAGCCCAAAACCCAAACCCTAAGAAAACCCTAAACCCTAAACCTAAAAAAGCACTAAGAAACCCAAAACCCTAAAAATCAATAAAGAAAAACATAAAAAACATTAAAACCTATAAAACCTCTAAAAAATCTTAAAACTAACAAACCTGAACCCTATTCTAGAAAAACCTACCCCACACCCTAAATGACCCAAAAAAAACCTAGGAGACCTTAAATGTTCAATTCAAAACCTAAGAAACCTAAACCCTAAACCTTAGGGATAAAGCTAGGCCTCATGGAAACTCTAAGAAGCCCTAAACCATAAGAAATCCTAAATCCTAAGCAAAACTAAACACTAAAAAAACTACAAAAAAAACTTTAAAAAACTCCAAACCTAAAAAATCTTAAACCTAGCAAACCTGAACCCTAAACCATAAAAAAATCCTAAACCTAAACACTAAACGCTACACCCTAAATGACCCAAAAAAAACCTAGGAGACCTTAAATGTTAAACTCAAACCCTAAGAAAGCCAAACCCTAAACCTTAGGGATAAACCCTCAACCCTAAGCATTATGAAACTCTAAGAATCCCTAAATCGTAAGAAACGCTAAACACTAAAAACCTTTAAAACCTAAACACTAAACCCTACACCCTAAATGACCCAAAAAAAACCTAGGGGACCTTAAATGTTAAACTCACATCCTAAGAAACTTAAACCCTAAACCTTAGGGATAAACCCCCAACCCTAAGCCTTATGAAATTGTAAGAAGCTCCTAAGAAAAGCAAAACACTAAAATCTTAAAAACCTAAAACAAAAAATCTTGAAAACAAACCTTAAAAAC
>NW_026027514.1:0-640 GCF_019186545.1 Solanum stenotomum | reverse complement strand
TAACTTCGTGTTTCTGCAAAGTTTGTTGCAATCAGTAAGATTCTTTAAACACAGATTGACAACAATTCTTCTTTAAGAAAAAAAATATTTCGTATATTTTATCTAATTTGTTTCTGATTCTAGTTTCTCTACTAGTTCTTAAACTTTATTGTATCTTAACAAGTTCTTCAAAGTTTTGTTCTAAGTATCTTAGGAATACAAGACGTACAACAAAAAGTATGTATTCCGGAGGCAAGGCACCCAAGGGTGTGACGTAGTGATTGAGATGATAGGTATCATGTAGAATTAGTCAAGGTATGCAAAAACTGGCCCTGGAAAAAAAGAAAATGTATTCTGGAGGGAGAATGGGACACACCATGGCAGATGATCAGTATAGTATACTAGTCCCAAAGGCCTCATTTACATACAAATCTTCCATTTCATTTACAAATTCCTCCTCAATGCAAATATCTCAAATTTTCCATTATCAAAACTCCTCCATCCGCTATTTCAGAAATTCATTTGCTCAAAAAAAGAAACAGACCGTGAATCCTAATAGGGGAGGATCTATGTGTATGGGTGGTTGCCTCGGTTAAAACTTTGTATATATATGTGTATATAAGTATAACATAAACTTGCCACCAGTGAACCATATGTTGAA
>NW_026027513.1:0-322 GCF_019186545.1 Solanum stenotomum | reverse complement strand
CTAGGAAGAAGATATAAGAAAATAGGGGACAATATAAGTCTAATGTTAGAAAAAGAAACGGTAAAACTAGAAGATAGTTTAACTGCTATGGTAAGAATAACAAAAGAAAATGAAGAAATAGATAGAAAAACGGAAATTGAAAAAATAAAACAACAAGCAAAAAAGGAAGTACAACAATTAGAAGAAGTAAAGAATACTAAAATAATAGAGCTAGAAAAAGAGCTAGCAATATTAAAAGAAATGTATGAAATTAAACAAAAAGAAAAAGAACAAAAAACAAAATTAGAAAATGACATAATTGAATTTAAAGAAAAATTGCAAT
>NW_026027512.1:0-322 GCF_019186545.1 Solanum stenotomum | reverse complement strand
CCATCGCATGTTAGCCTTACCCGCTCCAGAGGCAGTTAGGCATGCGCCAGTACCTCCAGCTAGAGGCAGAGGCCAGGGACAGGACCGTAGGGGTGGTCACCAGGGTATACGGGGTGGTCCCCGAGGAGGCAGATTAGGGGGCAGAGCCGATGCACAGGGTAGGGGAGTCCAGGCCCACTTTTATGCAGCTCCAGCTAGAGCAGATGCTGAGACCTCGGTCGATGTGATCACAGGTACAGTGTTATTATGCCAGCAGCCCGCCTT
Source organism: Solanum stenotomum (assembly GCF_019186545.1). Lineage (NCBI taxonomy): Eukaryota > Viridiplantae > Streptophyta > Magnoliopsida > Solanales > Solanaceae > Solanum > Solanum stenotomum. Next base: position 58 of record NW_026027512.1, on the reverse strand, counting down.
GGCTTTATTTGATCCAGGCTCTACTTTTTCCTATGTTTCTGTTTACTATGCCTCTCGA
>NW_026027511.1:0-301 GCF_019186545.1 Solanum stenotomum | reverse complement strand
CACTAACAATTTTAAGGAGATTCATCATATGGCTACAATTGAAAAAACCGCGGATGTCAAGATGGGAGACCTTAACAAGCCATTTCGGTTCAATGGTAACCATTTTAAGAGATGGAAGGGTAAAGTACTTTTCTACTTGAGTCTTCTCAATGTTTCTTATGTGTTAACTGAGAAGAATCCTAATAAAGTTGATGATTCCTCCATGGAGGATGATGAACTTATTTCTCATCATGAGAAAGTGGAAAAGTACAATGGTGATTCTTATAAGTGTCAGTATTATCTTCTCAATTGTCTATCTGAT
>NW_026027510.1:0-315 GCF_019186545.1 Solanum stenotomum | reverse complement strand
AACTTTACAGCTGAAAATAGATTTGTTTTGAATCTTTAAATTTGAAATGTATCGTATAAATTGAGAGGAAATAAAAATAAATTTACAGTTAAAAATAAATTTATTTTTGAATCTCTAAATTTAAAATGTATCATATAAATTAGGACGGAATAAAATGAATATCTTTTTATTTACATACACATGAACTCCACAAATAGTACAATATCAAGAAGATCCATATCAGAGACGGCCAACTCATCCAAATACAAATCAGAATGAATCATTAAAAGCCCTATTTTTCATATTTGACGGCTAGAAATAAAGATTTGGAATCAG
>NW_026027509.1:0-251 GCF_019186545.1 Solanum stenotomum | reverse complement strand
TATTCAAGCATGTTAGTGTGATGTTTTACTTTTATTTTGTTAAGTCTATGGCAAATTCACATTCAAGCATGGGTCCAAAGTGATGATACAAGCTGATGCATTTTTCATTTATACATATCTCTTATTCTTATATTTTTGTGAAAATGAAGTCGGTTCATGGCTTCTATTGTAATCTGCCTATTTGCTATTTCCTAATCGTAATCATGTCCTCCTTGTAATTCTTTAATTTTTTGATTCTGTGTATTGTTAAT
>NW_026027508.1:0-251 GCF_019186545.1 Solanum stenotomum | reverse complement strand
CATGTACACACATGCTTTATGGTAGAGTAAATCAGGACACGCGAAGAAGACAAATAAGTTTCAACTTTAATTACCTTTATTCCATGGAAGACAAAAAGTAACTGCAAAAGGGACTTGGTTAACCTTTGAGTATTTTAAGAAACAAAATAATGAATCAGAATCACATATTCTAATCAAGTAAGCACTCATATAAGTCATCACAAATACCAACAACCATAAAGGCTCATAAAAAATATAACGCTAGTTGAACC
>NW_026027507.1:0-407 GCF_019186545.1 Solanum stenotomum | reverse complement strand
TGAATAGGCTAACCATTCATTGGTTTGAGCTTGTATTTTTTCTCTTCAAGCACTATGCAAGTTATCGCATAATGATCATCTTCTATCCATCTTAAAGAATACATAGATTGATTAGATTTCTATATAACTTTTGCAAAACATTACTCTCATTCGACAACAACTTCTTATTACGTATGCAAATCTTCAATTTTTGTGCAACTTATCACACACAAATTATAATGTTTTCAAAGTTCTTGTACTAATTAAGAATGAGATACATGGGCAACATACATGTTCAAATATATATATATCGTCATAACAACTCCACATAATTTAGCATGGGACACACGTGCAACGCACGTGCCCAGGACTAGTTTATCTATACATTCCATAAAAATGGAATCGATAACCTAAAATACAATAAAATA
>NW_026027506.1:0-501 GCF_019186545.1 Solanum stenotomum | reverse complement strand
TTCTAGCTTTCTTGTTTACCTTAGCGATGTCCCTAAGCTTATCTCCTTCAACCTGCAGATTGTTCTGATTATTCATACTTTGAGCAAAAAGTTGAACAGTGTTTTGAAACTCTACATTCGAAACTCCCTGATCTGGGACTAGAGGAACTGTGCTAGCATTCCTAGCATTCGCATTCCTAGTGTTAGCTCTACGGGGAGGCATGATCGCTGAAACGTAGAGCGTCGAGTTAGAATAGAATTAGATCATACCTTACGCACGATAAGAATATCAAGAAAGTGAAGTTTTCCTAAAACACTTCATAACCTCCCTCTCATTAGATGTGGTGCACTTCACACCCATGAAAAGAACTCTACTTAGTGCGGCTTTTCAGACATCCTAGGACACTTAAACCTAATGCTCTGATACCAAGTTTGTCACACCCCGAGCTACCCCCAAGACGCGAACACGGGACCTAGGACCATAAGTGATCCCGAGCTAACCCTGCTGGCAAGATCATGAGC
>NW_026027505.1:0-294 GCF_019186545.1 Solanum stenotomum | reverse complement strand
GTTTCATTTTCAATATTAGGTTCCACAATACTAAGACATAAATTCTTCCTTGATAGCGATGGTGTGTCGATATCACCTTTTGTTGAGACTGCCATTAAATCAAACTCCTATTTCATAACCAAAAAGAAGGAAAAAAGATTCAGTCAAAGATTCAAACATATGTTTTATGATTTAATAAAATGATCAATCAATTAATCATGAGTATATGGTTGATAAATAATGAATTGGTCTTTGAACTTGAGACAGACATGTAGTTATATACTTCTAAAAAAAATCTTGAAAAAATTAAGCATA
>NW_026027504.1:0-568 GCF_019186545.1 Solanum stenotomum | reverse complement strand
TGCAAAACATGCCAAAAAGGACATTTTCTGTAACACCCCAGAAAATTTTTGAATTAAGACCCGAACCGTTCTTCGTAGTGAGTGAGATTTTACCAAGGAATTTAAAATTTCTTAAGTGTTAAGGTCACTAGATGTAGCACCTTGAGTTTCAAAAAGAATTAAATTGGAAATAGCAAAATCTGAAATTTTGCAAGTTATGCTTAAGTATGAGTTTTGGGTCGACTTCAAACAACCATAACTCCTATCTCATGATGAATTAGGTGTGCTACCAAATACTGTAGCGAAGATCTTTGAATTATCTTTCCAACGCCGCCGAGTTTGATAAGTTTCGAGGTCGGATGAGTGAGCTATGGCCTTTTGAAGTTAGGCTGTCCAGTTAAGGAAAGTCAAAACCGGGTTTTAGAGGGGTAGTTTGGTCTTTTCCTTACCCAATCAGATTTATTTCGTTTTTAGTAATATTTTAAGGGTCTAATCCTATTGGGTTCAGTTTTATAATCCTAAAATACGCCTAGGGTTTTATTTGAGAATTCAAGAAGAGAGAAGAAGAAGAGAAAAGAGGAGAAAAGAG
>NW_026027503.1:0-534 GCF_019186545.1 Solanum stenotomum | reverse complement strand
TTAGAAATAATATATTTGTTAAGCATAACTACCAACAATAGTTGATCCTATTGATGACAAAATTGATTTTCTTGCAAAATCGATTTCTGTCCATCTAGTGTTGATACTTAACTTTAAATTTAGAAATAATATATTTGTTAAGCATAAGTACCAACACTAGTTGATCCTATTGATGACAAAATTGATTTTTTTGCAAGATCAATTTATGTCCATCTAGTGTTGATGCTTAGCTTTAAATAAGTTAAAATAAATAATGTGGTTTAGTTAGTGAATTTAGTTGTTGGAATTAAGTCAAAACTAATGTAATTAAGGTTTAAAAAATTGTTAAGTTATTTAAATAAGTTAAATAAATAATGTGGTTTAGTTGGTGGATTTAGTTGTTGGAATTAAGTCAAAACTAAATTAGTGAAAGTTGTTAATTTGTTTAAATAAGTTAAAATAAAAAATGTGGTTTAGTTGGTGGATTTAGTTGTTGGAATTAAGTCAAAACTAAACTATTTAAAGTAGTTAAGTTGTTTTAAATAAGTTAAAATA
>NW_026027502.1:0-414 GCF_019186545.1 Solanum stenotomum | reverse complement strand
TTTCAAACTAAGAACTCACATAATGATGAACAGTCTTTAAATCAGCTTTTCTTTTCAGTTCACTTATTCAATACTCCCTCCGTCCCTTTTTAGTTATCCACTTTAAAAATGGCACACAGATTAAGGCAACAATGATTAGCACAGTGAAGTTACAATTTTACCCTTATGACAACTTTTCACTTCAAAATTACAACCACTTATTTGAATTAAAGTGAAATAAATTGGAGGGAAACAACATACACTTTTACAATTTTCAAGAAGTGTAAATAAGGGTATAATAGGAAAAAATTTGTTGTCCTTTCTTGATTTGTCAAAATGGACAACTAAATAGGGACAACCAAAAAAGGAAATATGGACAAGTAAATAGGGACGGAGGGAGTATTGTAGACAACTAAGATGAATTATCTCTATAGG
>NW_026027501.1:0-228 GCF_019186545.1 Solanum stenotomum | reverse complement strand
TCGACGGTCCATAAGTCAGTCTCGTGGAGTAAAGACGCGTACCTGAACAAACTTTCCTTAATTTGTTTCCCTTTTAATTTAGGATTTGTTTCTATAAATAGGACATGTAAACCTCGTTTTTGGGGGTTAGACATTATTATTCTATTTTTACCTTGTGACTTTGGAGATTACGTTGCAGCCCTAGCAATTATTGATTTCCGACATTCGTTTTGAAGATTTTGGCTTTGC
>NW_026027500.1:0-326 GCF_019186545.1 Solanum stenotomum | reverse complement strand
CGGTTAGAGTCCATGGTCCAGCTTACTTGTGATCTGATTTTGGCTACAGTACCCGGTTCAAGTCCGTGGTCTAGCCCACCCGTGCCCGACCTTTGGCTACAACATCCGGTTCGAGTCTGTGGTCCAGCCCATATAGGTTGACTCATTAGCTATAGTACCCGGTTCGAGTCCGTGGTCCAGCTTGCACGTGGTGTATTCCCAATTCCTCACTAAAGCTTCAGTTTAGTCTTGATTACTCTCATCTGTAGGTTGAGGTTTTGGAGGTTGGAGAGATTCCGATTAAAGTTCGGGACGTAACGAGATCCTGGAATATGATTGGGAATGGT
>NW_026027499.1:0-718 GCF_019186545.1 Solanum stenotomum | reverse complement strand
AACATATAATTTGACCTTTTAGTTATATATAATCTCATTATAACTTCTCACCTCATTGATGCTCGTGTCACCCAAATGAGAATCGTTTTTCTGCCAAATATCCTCATAGATTTTTGACAAAACCCTTGAGCCCCACGAGTTGACAACAAATTTGATTATCAACAATGCCGAATCAATTTGTTGCTTATAAACCAAATTTATCATAAAAGATATTTTGGGATGAAAATAAATTTGTCAATCAGTAATGATCCCCAAAGCAAAGCATGAGTCACTAAAAGTATATAACTACAAATTTAATGCTGCATGGTAGCTAAAATAAAGTTATATTCACTACGAATATTTTGTCCTCCCTTTGCGAACTTGTAATTCTCTACTGCTCCATCCCCTAAACTGCAACCAATAAAGAAAAAACAGCAAACAGAAAAATATTAATAAACCATAAAGTGTTTTTATAATTTTAAATGAAGTATATACTTACCATCTGACAAGAATTAAAAATTGAGAAAGAGAGCGTTCTTGATGTTATCGATGGTGCAAAACATGAGTTTATTGACGGAAGCAATAGATTGAGGAGAAATATTTGCAGTGGGTACATTATGTACCAAAATCTGGAATGCGATAGTGAGGAATGATCCACTATAATCAGAGATTTCGTAGTTTGTACTGCTTGATGGCCCATCAGGGAATATTGCAAATCCAGAAGGTAATAGCGGAACAC
>NW_026027498.1:0-451 GCF_019186545.1 Solanum stenotomum | reverse complement strand
CAGATTTTATTCAGTTTAGAAAAAAAAAAGTTGAGTTCACACTAGGGCTTGGAGAAAAGAAAAAAGAGAAGGAAGTTCAAGATTCGTCAAAGAACGTTCAAGAATTGCTTGTGGATTTCGTCCGGGGTGATCCCTACTAGGTATGTGAAATCTTTTCGTGTTGGGTTAGTGTTACACCCCAAACTTGAGGGGCGCAACTGACTCCTAATGTCAAAACTCAGGCCCGAGCCAACCCTACTGAACCATTTGCTACTAGCGCATGCCAGCCACACACAATCAAGAAAACAAACAAGTATATCTCGGCTTTAAACTAAGCCCTCGGCCGGCAAGGCCCCTATCAATTGATCTATAAAAGAAACAGCTATTCCAGGAGGTCATACAAATAAATAACCAACTAGCATAGAAGTCCTGATTGTGCCGTCAAGGCCACCATGATATCTATACCAAAACT
>NW_026027497.1:0-201 GCF_019186545.1 Solanum stenotomum | reverse complement strand
GGACCAACGGCAAGGTGGCTATGGCAAGCAGCATCATGAGAAGAAAATTTATTCAGGAAAGACATAGTAGAGAATTGTGAGTCTTTGTTAGTATAAATAAAAGAATTCTCAAAGAAGATAACATGTCGTGAGATTCTTAATGAACGACGTGTTGAATCATAACACAAATACCTCTTTTGAATATCATTGTATCCTAAGAAA
>NW_026027496.1:0-814 GCF_019186545.1 Solanum stenotomum | reverse complement strand
TGGTTCAAATGATAATAAACACTTATACGCTGAATATAATTTTTTTCTATTTATTTCCCATTTTATTTCTCTATTATTAAATGTTCCTGAATAATACCTACAATGATGTTCTATCGTATTGCCATCATATCTATATTTTAATATTCCTCCATAACTTTTTTCACTCGCATCTGATTCTATTATATAAGTAAATTTTTTGTTTTCATCCGGAAAATATAGTTTAGGTAGGCTTTTACACAATAATTTTATTTTTGGTATTTGTGTTTGGTCTTTCTCGTCAAACTGGTATTCTACATCTTTCTTTATTTTTTGTTGTAATGGTTTTAAATTCTCTGCTAAATTTTGTACGTATTCTCTTACCTGGTTTACTAGTCCTAGAAATGATTGTAATTTCTTTTTCCTATCTAGCTGTTCATTTGAGTTAATTATTTTTTGTACTATATGCGTTTGCATTTTTATTTCATTTTTATCTATTTGTATTCCTAGGAATTCTATTTGATTTTTCATTATGTTTGCTTTCTTTTTACTTAGACTTATGCCTGAATATTCTATAATATGTATGAATTTTTTTAATAATCTTATGTGCTCATCTTATGTTTTCGAATATAGTAATATATCATCAATATATACTACACAATTTTTTAATTATTTAAAGTAGTTATCCATAGAGTGTTGATATCTACGTGGTGAATTTTTATATCCAAATGGTAATACATTCCATTCATAGAATCCTTGTGGTACAGTGAATGTTGTTAGTTTTTTAGATTCTTCTTCTAGTTTTAAGTTATAAAATCCTAATTTACAATCAAATTTG
>NW_026027495.1:0-680 GCF_019186545.1 Solanum stenotomum | reverse complement strand
CTGGCGCATGCCTAACTGCCTGTGGAGCGGGCAAGGCTAACCTGCGATGGGGACACTCGCGGGCCCAGTGATCTAACTCCCCACACTCATAACACCCCTGGGACTGTCGGCTGAGAGCTGGAGGTCGGCTACCCCGGCCAGAAGAACCCATCTGTGAACTATCTCGGCCCCGACTAGGACCGGCACTAAAACCAATATGGCGGTGCTGATCACCCTCCGATGCCTGGAGAGAAGCCTGGAAGGGGCTACTAGACTGACCTGACTGAAACCCTTACTGAGATCTATCATAAGACTCTCGGGGTCTGAAACGGCGCCTATCATGGCTATCCTCCTGTCTAGCTCTCTTGCCGCTGCCCCCTTGGGCCTCGCGACGGAGCTGCTCGATAGTGCGGGCATGGTCCACTACATCCAGAAATGAGCGGCCCGCTGAGACTAAAGACTGAGTCTCAATCCGCAACTGTAGTCTCAACCCCCGAACAAAACAACGAACCCTCTCCTCCTCAGTAGGTAATATCATGGCGGCATGACTGGAGAGCTCGTGGAATCGGGCCTCATACTCTGATACTGTCATGGAGCCCTGCTCTAACTGAGCAAACTGATCTCTGATGCTCTTGGGAATAAATCGGGCCAAGAAGGCCTCTGAAAACTCAGTCATGTGACCGGTGGAGACCCAGCTGGCC
>NW_026027494.1:0-365 GCF_019186545.1 Solanum stenotomum | reverse complement strand
GCTATAGTGATGATACAGCGATCGACCACACGCTGCCAGAGCATCTTATACCCGGCCAAAGGTATAAGACTTGAACTACCTAATGGATCCACTAGCCTAATCTGAAAAAGATTCATCTAAAAAGTATGATCCTTTTCTACCCAAGGTGGCTAACATGGTTCTATGGGGGCTGTGGGTTCTTTGAACGCTCCCCCAATTCGGTGCTCGATACTACTCTCAAAAATGTACAGGCTCTTATGTTTTTTTTTAAAGCATATTTATTCCTGTGGATATGAGATAATTACTCAAAAACTAGCCCGAAGGCTCTTTGGGAATCTCAGTTTCCAACCTTGTTTAGATGTAAAGACATTTCTTTAAAACTTTTT
>NW_026027493.1:0-1071 GCF_019186545.1 Solanum stenotomum | reverse complement strand
TCAAACTTCAAATTTCAAACTTCAATTTTCAATTTTCAATTTTCAAATTGCAAATTTGAGAAGTTCAAATTTGTCTTTTAAATATTTTAAAGTAATTTAAACTTGAAATTTTGATTTTTAAATGAAGAAAAGGCCCCAAAAAAGAAGGACGTTATGTGCAATACTTTGAATTTTCCTTCTTTTAATTTTTTTTTTAATAATCTAGGTGTTAGTTGATGTATTAAAGTTCCATTTTTTAACATTTGTTCCTTATTATAAAATTTTGTAATAGCTAGTTCTCTTTTTATTATTCCTTATTGCCTTCTAGAATAGTTGTTAAAATAATCATTTATCTATCCACTAACATTTCACTTAAATAACACCTCCACTGATTGAATAAGGACAGATTTGGAGATATAGTCACGTTTTTTCCCCTAAAATGTTCAACTATTTTCAAACAAATTAGTATATATGTAAATATGTATGAATATATTAAAATTAAAATGCAAGACAATAGTTATATATAAAAGACTTAATAAAGCCTTCAAATTTATTCAATAAAATCTAATTGCAACTTAGAACTTAGAAGTTACAATTTACAAATATTAGTGGAGTAACTAATCTACGCAGCCACCTTCTAGGAAGGGTTTTGTTTCAATAAGTTCTCATATGTAAAACTAATATTTGTTACAAATATTAGATGAATAACTAATTTCTGCAGCCACCTTCTAGGAAAGGTTCTGTTTCAATTAGTTCTCGGATGTAATCTAATATTTGTATTTTCCTTTTAAATCCAATTCTAATTGTCGCATCATATTGACGGTAACATCCTCCGGTGTTGGCAAACTTGCTAGAAACTCTTGTGACTCTAATTCATCATCACTAGATCCAAGTACCGCATTAATCCAAGCTTCTTGTTTGGAACTTAACTTTGGCAAATTATAATTTCTCCTCTCGGCGTTGACCCAATCTCTAAATAAAACTGATATTTCCAAACTGTCTTCCGCCAATGAATGTCTATGATCGCCAAGTTGAAACCTTGCCGCACTAAAAGCAGCCTCTTATGCAACTGATGAAGCTTGAATAGCTAGA
>NW_026027492.1:0-589 GCF_019186545.1 Solanum stenotomum | reverse complement strand
GTTGGATGCTGAAATATTTTCTAAGTCCTGAGTGACGGAAGAGACTTACGGACCGTAGATCAATAGACGGTCCGTAAGTCAGTCTCGTGGATCGAAGACGCGTACCTGAACAAAACTTTCCTTAATTTGTTTCCTTTTTTATTTAGGATTTGTTTTCTATAAATAGGACATGTAAACCTCGTTTTTGGGGGTTAGACACTATTATTCTATTTTTGCTTTGTAACTTTGGAGATTAATTTGCAACCCTAGCAATTATTGATTTCCCAAGTTCGTTTTGAAGATTTTGGCTTTGCAATTCAAGTTAATTTTCTGGGTTTACTATTCTTTTGACATAAGTTCATGATTTCTCTATCTACGATTATGAATTGTGTTCTCGCTAATATGAGTAACTAAATCCACAACTAGGGTTGTGGGAACCATGATCGATTAACAAAGTATGAATAGTAAATTAGCAATTCTTGACCAGTATTTTGCATGCATTGATAATTCTTTCGTTTAGAAGTCTTTTTAACGGTGGCCAACGTTAGAACTCGCCTTGTTACTACTTGCCGGACCAACAAAGTAATTAACAAGAAAAGAATTATTAACA
>NW_026027491.1:0-652 GCF_019186545.1 Solanum stenotomum | reverse complement strand
TATGTTAAATCTTCGTAACAATATTGAGAGGAATGTTAAAAGGTTTTAATTCATTTTAACTTGGGACTTTTACATGATTCCAACATGTTGTTCTAATTAATTAGTTTTGTTCATTATAACTCAATTTTAAGTCAAATTCAGATTATATTTATGGTATTCAATATTTATTTTTTTGGTAATGCATTTGGTTTATTAAGACATTGATTGAGGGTAAGACAGTGAATTCAAGTTTCACCGCACCGAGTGGGTAAGACATCGAGTAAAGTCTCGGTGCTCCATGATAATAAGAAGTTGGGTTCAAGTCCCATTGATTTATGACCAAAGGCGTCTTTATATAGGTAAGACATTGGGTTTAAGTCCTAATGCACTATAATGATGATATGATGATGACTAACCTAAAGTTGTATACTTTTGACTGAAAGTCATGAAATTTGCCCAATTATTTTGTTCCATTCTCTAATGTGAATGTGGTAGCAGTGCATATTATGTCTGAAAAATGACAAGTGGTTGAATGTATGAATATGGGTGTGATAAAATGTTAATGGTCATCATTGTGGTATGAAAGGTTATTGGGCACATTGTTTATTAAGATGGTCCTTCAAATGTGAATGTAATTTTTATCCAACAAAGTGGTAGTACATTTGGTACATTT
>NW_026027490.1:0-844 GCF_019186545.1 Solanum stenotomum | reverse complement strand
AACAAACTTAAAATTATTTTTTTGGGGGGGTGGGAGGGGCTGGTACGGGGTGGGGTGGGTGGTGGGATGATCGAGGGTAGGGATGAAAAAATGAAATTTTGAAGTTCAAAATATTTTTTAAAAATAAACTTAAATTTTTTTGGGGGGTGGGTCGAGGGTTGGGGTGAAAATGTTTTCCTTCATACCAAACACACCCTAAAACATGCTTAATGCACTTTAAGCAATGCCAATACTAGTACATGATTTGCTTATTTTACACTATTATTTATTATCCAATATAAAATTAAACAAATAAAAAAAATATAAGTATAATTAACAAAAGAAATGTACATTTAAAATAGATATATTTGGAGGGCCAAAGACTTCACATTTTTAATTATAGAGAAAAACAATTAGTTTTATAGAAGAACATAAAAAGGAAGAGAAGTTACAATATATTTGGTAATATCATGAATTTTGAGTGAATAAAAGTTTGAAGCTTAACTCATTTGGCTAATCCATATTTTACTCATATTTTTATGGGTTGAATATGGGTACCAATCCACATTTTACCCATGTAAAAAGTCACTTACCCAACCCATTAAATATGAGTGGGTTACCAAAATATGAGCTCATTTTGCCAGCACTAGACATAATGAATATCGTAACGTCTAAGATTGAGAATTATTGGATATGATCCACTACTATAGAGATGAGAATTGAGAACCATAATAGTCATATTTACTTGGGGGGGAAATGGGTGTAAATGTGTAACACATGGATAAAATTAATAAAAAGACCAAAAAAAGAAAGAGTCCAAATTTAACTTAAAGAATGATAATATTAATTCTAATAAAATACAAAC
>NW_026027489.1:0-639 GCF_019186545.1 Solanum stenotomum | reverse complement strand
TTGAGCTTGTTATAATATTACTTGGTAAAAAAAAATAAAAAATTGTCAGTTGGATATTATCTACATTTCTTGGACAAGATTATCAGTATTGTAAACTTACATCCGGAGAACATAAGTTGATGTTTGTCTATTAGTTATCCTTCTTTGATGAAAAACAAAACATAGGATTCTATTTTGTTATAGAATTTGATTTGATTTTAATTTTTTTGGACTATTTTTCGACACTCCTTTCATGGCCAGTGAACTCGAACTCTCTCTGATTTTCTGATTTGCCTGCGTAGCAACTTTCACATCCCAACTACCATTGATTCGAATAACGGAAGCTCCGATGAGCAAATGTTTCAACTGCATAAAGAAAATGACTTTGATTGTAAGAGCATACATTGCTCCGGCCAGATACTATTTTATATAAACTTCCAAGTTTTCTATTTTTCTAATATGAAGAAGATACAATCTCTGTAATGCCAAATAAATTCTTAGATCTTTCAAGACACTTTTTTGGGATCATTTTCACTTGGTATCAATACATTGTTAATTAGAGCCATATTAATAGCATGCTACCTATCCAAGTTCCTAATTCGCTTTGTCTAATTCATGCTTCTCTTTTTTCGATGAATGTCAAGAAAAAATCACATAACA
>NW_026027488.1:0-760 GCF_019186545.1 Solanum stenotomum | reverse complement strand
AACTCTGTCCTCATCTGAGCCATCTCCTTACGAATATCATCTGCGGAGTTAACAGTAGCATTATGAACAGCAAATGTGTTTCTCCCAGTATCTGACCTTCTAGTGCTCCACGCTTTATTATTGCGAGAGATCCTCTCCAATTTTTCAGCAATCTGTGCGTATGTACAATCACCATATGAACCTCCAGCAATAGTGTCAAGTACTGCTTTATTGTTATCATCCTGTCCTCGATAGAAATATTCCTTCAGTGACTCATCATCAATACGGTGATTTGGGACACTTCTTACGAAAGCAGTGAATCTGTCCCACGAGCTACTCACGGACTCTCCAGGTAATGCCACAAAATTGTTTACCCGATCTTTGTGATTGAGCTTCTTAGATACTGGATAGTACTTTGCTTTAAATACCTCTGCTAGTTGGTCCCATGTGAAAATTGAGTTATAAGGAAGCTCAGTGAACCATACTGCAGCATCGCCTGTCAGTGACAGAGGGAACACTCGTAAGCCAATGACATTCATATCCAAGTCTGGTCTGCCTACACAACTTTTGCAAACCACCCTGAGCTTGGCTAAGTGAGCATGTGGATCCTCCGATGGCGATCCTGAAAATAAGCCTCTTGCTGTAAGCATCTGCATCAAACTACTAGTCACCACAAATGTGTGCCCTGGAGGTAGAGGAGGTAGGACGATGGGTCCATCGGAATCTGCTATGTCGACGTTGCCCCGATAGTCGTCATGGTGTTGCGGGCCTGGTGGACCAT
>NW_026027487.1:0-446 GCF_019186545.1 Solanum stenotomum | reverse complement strand
AACTGTGTTCTTCCCATCTAGTGTGCTACAACCTAGATGTGTTACCAAGGCTTTATCACCATTTGGAAGATGTACCTTCTTGGGATTTTCAACTTTAGATATAGACTGATTTTTTAAGAGTTTCAGGTCAGCCACAACATGATTTGTGGCTCCTGTATCTATTATCTATCCTGAACTGTGACTTTGACTTCTTGAAGTAGGATTAGTACCTGCTGCATTTACACAATGTGCAACCTCTGACTTCTTGTCAAGGAATTGCAAGACCTGATTATATTGCTCCCTAGTCAATGTACAGGATTCCAGCTGATTCTGATGTGGCAGTTTAACCTCTCCATCACACCTCAACTGTCCACTTCCTGCATCATTTGCATTTGACCTCACTCCATCATCAGACCTTGACCTCAACCCATCCTCAGACTCACCAGTTACATTATATGCAGAACTAC
>NW_026027486.1:0-699 GCF_019186545.1 Solanum stenotomum | reverse complement strand
TAGAGGCTATTTGTATAGGTTGCCTATAAGTAAATTGCTCACTTTTAGCTGTTGGATTGTTATTGTTGCCTTTGGGCCATTGTTGTTAGCTGCAGGAAGGTGATCTATGCCTAGCAGGGCTATGTTCTGCCTACAGGGCTATATGGATGCCTAAAAGGGCTATGAGTTGCCTACGGGGCTATATTGATGCCTAGAAGGGCTATGAGGTGCCTACGGGGCTATATTGATGCCTAGAAGGGCTATGAGTTGCCTACAGGGATATATGTTGACGCCTAAGAAGGTTATGTGTTTCCTACAGGGCCATGTTGTTGCCTAAGAGGGCTATGAGTTGTCTATAAGCTATGTTGATGCCTAAGAGGGCTATGTGACTGCCTGCGGGGCTAGGGGACTACCGATAGGGGTATACAGGCTGATTGGCACCTTCCGGGCTTATGGGGGCCTGAGTAGGTGGTCTTGTGTGCTGTTTGTACCTACCGAGCTTATGGGGGCTTGGTTAGGTTGTTGTTTTATTATTTTTGATAAATTTAGATTTAGAAGTAGGTCAGTACAATTATCTTATCCTTCATTTATTTATCAGATTATTCCAGTATATCAGGATACCTCATCATAGTCTATTACCTTTCATACTCTGTATATTATTTTGTACTGACGCCCCATTGCCTTTGGGGCGTTGCATTCATGCATGCAGGTCCTGAAAGA
>NW_026027485.1:0-426 GCF_019186545.1 Solanum stenotomum | reverse complement strand
ATTTTTGGGAAAATCGGCACGCGCAAACTGTCTTTAGGCAGATTGGTTCCGTAGATCCCGGAAAAATACGCGGATTCAAAAAAAAAATCGCCTGAAACGGACAACCGAGGCCCGAGTTATGGCCGTTTGAAGTTTCCTAAATTCAAAGCCACCTTCCACCTTTAAGATGCTGAATTTCAAACGGCCGTAACTTTCGGCTCGGACGTCCGTTTGACGCAATCTTTGTTTTGAACCCTCGTATCTTTTCGAGATCTATCTGAAAAACCCATCGCCTTTGTCTGAATTTCCTTTTAGTTTTTTCCTCATATTTAGGCTCGCGTAAGAATCAGGAAAAGGCGTTTTTGGGAAAATCGGCACGCGCAAACCGCCTTTAGAGGGATTGGTTGCGTAGATCTCGGAAAAATACGCGTATTCAAAAAAAAATCG
>NW_026027484.1:0-260 GCF_019186545.1 Solanum stenotomum | reverse complement strand
AGAAACAATCCTGGTCGAGCGGGTATGAGAATGATAAGGAGAGTGAGGGTGATGAAGAGTAGTTGTATCTATTTGACATTTTAGTCTTCTATATTTTTAGAATTGTTTAATTTGATCGTATTTTAGTTTATTTTGAAGTTGGATGAAGTTTATTTTGAAATAGTTTGTATATGTTGAAAATATTGTGTTGTTTTGGTTGGATGAAGTTTATTTGGCTTTGGTTGTTTTGGCTGGATGAATTTTATTTGGCTTTGGTTTGT
>NW_026027483.1:0-1072 GCF_019186545.1 Solanum stenotomum | reverse complement strand
ACATTAATTATACCATTTACTAATGATAACTACTCTACTAGAAAAGAATTCATACTAATCCACATAAACAAACTCATATGTATACGTACCAGAGAACAATTAACATAAAAATTCGAAATAAATCTTATCAAACCTCAACTATTTTATAGAAGTATCATATAGACTCCACACATCTATGTTGTGTCATAATTTTACTAACTTTAGCAAAATCACTATTTTTGAAATGTTCTAAGTATAAAACAATTTGAAAAAAATACTTAGAAAAGAGTCGCCACTTAATTTTTTAAAGAAATTAAGAAAACTTATAATTTTCAAAGATTTAAACAGAAAAAATCATTTGAAAATACCAAAGAGGGTTCGGGGTTCAATTTACACTTCGAGAAAGGTTTAGGCATTCGAAGTGTCCGCTAACATGCGGTTGACCTGTGACTTGACTAAAATATATTTTTGACTATTTTTAGGAGAATGGTTTAACATAAAAGAAAATATGATAATTTACAATATATAGTTAACTTTGAGAAAATAATTAAATAAGTAACACATTTTATTTTTATTTTTTAGAGAAAAGGATTCAAAATGGAACAATTGACTCGAAATACAAGTGATTAGAATATTAATAAAACAAGCTTAATTAGAATTTATTTTATTCATTTTGAAATAGTAATTTAAACCAATTTAATAAATTAAGGCATAAAAATCATTTTTAATTAATTGACTAACCTTTTTTGAGAAAATGACTAAGTAAGTAGTTATGATAATAATTTACGCTATTAGATTAACTTTGAGAAAGTAGTTAAACAAAGAGCGATTTTTATTTTTTAAGAAAAATGGGACCTTAATTGAAATATTTGAATTAGAGACAAGTAATAAGAATTTTAACGAAACTTAAATTAGTTGGTTTTTTTTTTTATTTGAGTCATTTTTTGGTTTATGAAAAAAACTATTTTAAACTAATAAATTTTATTTTATTTTATTTATTTATTATTATTATTTATTTATTTTACTAAAGATTATAAATGAAAATACAAGAGTTGATAAAATAAGTTGTTAGAAACAAAACAACTCAGATGAA
>NW_026027482.1:0-341 GCF_019186545.1 Solanum stenotomum | reverse complement strand
TGTGGAGGTCCAAAATTGGATGTCAACAATTAATAAGGTCAAACATACGCATTGACAATTTTTAGATATTTTTAAGTTAACACATAATTTTATATAGATAGGAATAGACAAGATGATATAATATCTTTTTATGAAATAAAATATTATTTGCACCCTTCTTTCATTTAACACTTTAATTGTGAAATAAATTGGACACATGATAAAAAAATTGAAGATTGAAAACATGATTTAATATTCATTCAAAAACATTGGTACTTAATATTTATAATAGAATGTTCAATGAAAACTGTACTTTAAATTGGTGTTGTTTGAATTTAGATTCGATGATAGAGGAAATTAAT
>NW_026027481.1:0-288 GCF_019186545.1 Solanum stenotomum | reverse complement strand
GAAGAAACGGGCTTCAAATGGCCACAATTGAACTCGGAAAGGAGCTCGAGAGTGAACTTTCTCTGGCTGATCATGAGACCATGAGCTTCACGCACAATTTCAAGACCAAGAAAAAAATGTAGGTCCCCTAAATCCTTGATTTGAAATTCACCATGCAGGAAATCTTTAAGCTTTATCAATTCTGCTTCATCATTGCCTGTTAGAATTATATCATCGACATAGACCCCCACAATAGAAATAGAGTCTCCTGAATGCTTGAAAAACAAAGAATAGTCATTTAAAGATGAT
>NW_026027480.1:0-353 GCF_019186545.1 Solanum stenotomum | reverse complement strand
AAAAGCTAGCTCAAAGGGAGGAGGATTTTCCAAGCCTTATAAAGAGTCCACCCATCTCATTAACNGGACTTTTGTCATTCTTTAACACCCCACCTCATGCCCAGTGCTTAGCATCTGGTGCGTGGGCAATTTTTATTTTGGGGGTCCCAACATCGGGTGAGACGGGCCCTGCTCTGATACCATGTTAAATTAGGTCTTAGGCCTAACTCACACCCCAAAAGCTAGCTCAAAGAGAGGAGGATTGCCCAAGCCTTAGAAAGAGTCCACCCATCTCATTAACCACCGATGTGGGACTTTTGTCATTCTTTAACAGCTTTCATTTGTGGGATTACATTGGGTTTGTTGTTGTACTT
>NW_026027479.1:0-1021 GCF_019186545.1 Solanum stenotomum | reverse complement strand
TTTGAAAGGAAAAGTCCCATATGGGCAAGTGAAGGTGGTCTTCTCTTGGTCTTCAGGAGCTATAGAAATTTGATTGTAGCCCGAATACCCATCAAGAAAACAATACCAACCCTTACCTGCAAGCCTATCTAACATCTGATCCATGAATTACATAGGAAAGTGGTCTTTCTCTGTCCACGCATTCAACTTCCGATAATCCATGCAAACTCTCCATCCAGTTATAGGCCTCATTGGAACAAGCTCATTTCGTTCATTTGGAACCACAGTCATACCACTTTTCTTTGGTACACACTGCACAGGACATACCCAATTACTATCTGAGATGGGATAAATAACTCCCGCATCCAGCCACTTGATGATCTCCTTTTTGACTACCTCTTGCATAGGTGGATTTAATCTTCTCTGGTGCTCAACACTAGGCTTATGATCTGGCATGAGTTGGATTTTGTAAGAACAGATACCGGGGGAAATCCTAATAATATCTGCAATAGTCCACCCAATCGCTCGCTTGAACTTCTTTAATACAGTCACCAAACACTCTACTTGCCCTGCATTCAAATCTGCTGCAATGATGACCGGCAAAGTACTCTCTTCGCCTAAATATACATACCTCAAGTGCGGTGGTAGAGCTTTAAGCTCTAATTTTGGTGCCTCCACAATAGATGGTCGTGTGGGTGGGGACTCGCAATTCTTTATGTTGAGCTCATACTTCTTTGGTTTGAACCGGTATTCACACTTCTCAAGTGCGGCTACCAACTCATCATACTCGTCAATACCATCACTACCAAAATTCATCATGACTGCTGCTAGTGCCTCAACACCTAATCGCTCTTCAATTTGCACTTCTGACCCACTCTCCACTCTGTAAGTTATAGCAGATACTGTTTGTAGCTCACCATTCTGCTTCATGGATCTACAGATATTGAAAGTTGCTTCTTCATTGTTTAGTCTGAACTTCATCTGTCCCTTTTCCATATCAACCAACACACGCCTTGCGGCAAGAAATGGTCTCCCAAGGATG